>NW_015386505.1:1076522-1106660 GCF_001527695.2 Protobothrops mucrosquamatus | reverse complement strand
CAACTGCAAAGAAAAATGCTTTTACTAACACTCGCAGGATTGTACAGAGCAAGCTCCGCAAGATGCAGGACTCCTGGTTGAGTGCCAAAGCAGATGAAATCCAGAAGTTTGCTGATAGAAGCGATGCCAAATGGTTCTATGAAGCCCTTAGATCCCTGTACGGACCTCAGCCCTCAGGAAGCTCCCCTTTACTGGATTCCAGTGGTGCAACTCTCGTCACTGAGAGGACTCTGATTTTACAGCGTTGGGCTGAGCATTTCCACTTTGTCCTGAATCGCCCATCCACCATCAATAATGAGGCGATTGACAGAATACCCCAGATGGATATCAACTATAGCCTGGATGTCTCACCATCAGAGGCTGAAACCTCACAGGCCATCAGTCAGTGTTCCAGTGGTAAGGCGCCAAGATCTGATGCAATCCCAGCGGAAGTCTATAAGGCTGGTGGTGCTGTGCTTGTTGAAAAACTCACCCAACTGTTCCGGTCTTTCTGGAAACAAGGTTCCATCCCTCAGGAACTGAAAGACGCGTCCATCGTGCACCTCTACAAGAGGAAAGGAAATCGACAAGTCTGTGATAATTATAGAGGAATATCACTTCTCTCCGTCGCAGGCAAGATCTTTGCACGAGTGTTGTTAAATCGCCTGATTGACCATCTGGAACAGGGTCTACTACCTGAGACACAGTGTGGTTTCCGCAAAGAGCGTGGCACAGTGGACATGATCTTTGCAGCTCGACAGCTCCAGGAGAAATGTCAGGAGCAGAATCGTGAACTATATACCACCTTTGTGGATCTCACCAAGGCTTTTGACACAGTTAGTCGTGAAGGATTATGGTGCATTATGTCAAAGTTTGGGTGCCCTGACAGATTTATTCTGATGGTACGGCAGTTCCATGATGGCATGTCGGCTCGTGTTCTGAGCAACGGTGAAGCCTCAGAGGCTTTCCCTGTCACAAACGGCGTTAAGCAAGGCTGTGTGCTGGCACCAACCTTGTTCAGCATGATGTTTTCAGCCATGCTGTCTGATGCCTTTCAGAACAGCTCAGTGGGAGTCAATCTGAGGTACAGAACCGATGGCTTTAACAAGTTGGACGCTTCTGAGGTCCGACAGTGGTTCCATTTCCTCTGACACGATGCTCTAGAAGAGAAACGACTACTGACACGGGAATTACGTCCTAGCCTCGTCCTTTACGTTCGGTCGTACCTGTTTAAGCGTCGGCGAACACACAACTTTGGCCTCTTTATCAACACGAAGAAAACTGAAGTGATGTACCAGTTCCAAAAGCCCAATACCAAGAGCCTACAATCACAGTGAAGGGACAAAAGCTGCAAGCAGTGGACCAATTTACGTATCTTGGTAGTACCCTCTCCCGTGCAGTGACAATTGACATCGAGGTCAACTGTAGAATTGCCAAGGCAAGTTCTGCATTTGGCAGACTGCGGACTAACGTGTGGGACTGCCGTGGAATAAGCCTTGTTACTAAGCTTAAAGTTTACCAGGCAGCAGTGCTAACTACCCTGATGTATGCTAGTGAGACCTGGACAGTGTACAGGAAGCACGTCAGGCAACTGAATTATTTCCACATGACTTGCCTTCGCAGAATTCTGAGGATCCGGTGGCAGGATAAGATACCAGATACAGATGTCCTGTCTAGAGCAGGCCTATCATCAGTTTACACTCTGTTGATGAAAGCCCAGATGCGCTGGGCAGGCCACGTTGTAAGGATGCCAGACCATCACATCCCTAAACAGCTCTTCTATGGTGAGCTGTCTCAAGGAAAGCAATTGCACAGGGGACAAAAGAAGCGATACAAAGACACGCTGAAAGCATCTCTCAAGTTCCTGGATATCGACACCATCTCTTGGGAATCTTTGGCGCATGATCGACCGACATGGCGTACCCTGGTTTACCAGGGCTGCCAGACATATGAACACAGAAGGACAATCTTGGCACAAGAGAAGCGAGCACTCCATAAAGTCAGAGCTGCAAATGCTGAAGCAACAGTGTCCACTTTTCTCTGTTTAGTATGTGGCAGAACATTCCGTGCTAACATCGGTCTTATCAGTCATCTACGGACACACCGTTGATGGCCCATAATCCATAAGATGTCAAGGCCTTCATCGAAATCGATGGACGAACAACAAATCTAAACTGCAGTATAAATTTAAATACACAATATAGACAAATGTATGTTTCTGCTGCTCATTGAAATTCATGAAAATATTAAGTTGAAGGTCAGGTGCAGTAACCCAAGGACATGTCATTAGGAAAATATCAGTCAGGAGGGGAGTTAGACAGGAATGTGTATTGTTTATTATATAAACTCATAGATTCTTCTCTTAAGTAACTCTTTTCATCCTGCCAGATTAGTCCATAGACATATCAATTTACTATATACTGATGATGTAGTAATTCTGTTATTGAGTTCCACTGGCTTTAAAGTTTATCACTTATGCAATATAGTACTGAGGTGAAATTAATAATAAATTATTCTAAGACCAAGATTCTAATTCTTTTCCAAATACCCCAAATAGAGAAGCTGGACCTTAGGGAAGCAGTCAATTGAGCAGGTTAAAGATCTTTAAATAAAACATTTTGGGATGATTTTTCAAGCTTTAGGAAGCAGAAGGGCCCATCTGGATTATATATGTCTTAATGCACAGAGATCTGCCTCAGCTGTTGAAACGTCTTATTTTGTCAGAGGAGCACAGTTATCTCGTGCTACTCTGTTTGCAGTCAGAGTCTGAGCACAATTGTTATATGGGGCTCAATTAGAAGCATTTAACAGCAAGATTACCTTAGAAAGAATTCAAACAATTTTTTTGAGAAATATCCTTCAGATTATCGAAAGGCAGTACTTTCAGGAGTAAATCTGAATCCAGTCTCTGGATAAATATTTTTACCTACTGGCTAAACTATACCACAATCCTGATGAATTGACTCATTAATACTGTTGACAACTTCAAATTTTCTTGGGAAACAGTTACCTAAATTTCCAGCGATGTGACCTTTATTTCAAGCTAGATCAGTGGTGGCGAACCTATGGCACGGGTGCCAGAGGCGGCACTCAGAGCCCTCTCTGTGGGCACGCGCGCCGTCGCCCCAGTCCTAGGCCTTCAGCTGGGTTTTATAAAACCTTTTTCTTTAGGCCTCCGCCGCCGTGTGAAAAAAAAAAGGTTCAATCAATCTGTCAATTTCAACTTCTTGTGGGAAAAAAAAAGATCTTGCAAAGTTGGAATTGATTGATTGAACTTTTTAGTCCCACCCAGTCTGCCGTTACCACTGCAGCCACACCCAGCCAATGGCCCTCCGGCACCCGACGATGCATTTTGTGTTGCAGTTTGGGCACTCGGTCTCTAAAAGGTTCGCCATCACTGGGCTAGATCAATCTAGATCAGTTAAGGCAAAAGAGCTTAGACATAGAAGGCCAAGAGGAATTCCTGCTTTCTCTCACAACATATTTATAATTATCAAATTTTACTTCTTGTATCAGCTTTATATTTGCATCAGATTACAATTCCCAAATTCAGGGGAACTTTAGTTTGATTTAATGTTTTCCCCACATCTGTTTTGGAAAACTCCTTGTGAAACTTGACACTGCCACTATGACTCTGGTGGTATAGAAATCTTTTGTTCCTCTGTACTTAAAGTTTTACAGTGATATTCACCACTAGTTGATTATGCTTTTAAGTCTAAATTTCCAAAGCATGCCAATAATTTTTATTTCCATTATTTGTTAGATAATCAGAATATGGCTATCTCTCTAAAAATAGCAAACTTTTGCTACATCATGTGTAAGCTCCACCCACAAAGGGTTGCCTGTAATCATTAAGATTGGGAGTTAATTATCTTTTGTTCTACTGAATTTAATGGTCAGTGAACAAAATAAAGTTTCTGTCTGTTACAAAATATAGGCAATGGGCTTGAATGAAACTAACCATTAATTAATGGTTTTCTCAAAAATCATTGCTTCTGTATTAATTTTCAGCCAATAATATTTCCTACATGTTAAAATAACCATTGATTCAAAGAAAGATGTATTTGAATTTTGTGATTTAAATCTGTCAGGAGGCAGACAAGGTTGAATTAATGTATAGTTTATTTATATAATTAATAATTTACAGGAATACAACAATTTATAGGAACTGGAAAATATGGACACATTTTTTTTCAATTTCCTAAAAAATATTTGGCCAAGATAAATAATTAAATGGGCATTTCAACCAGAGATAGTAGCATGTAATGATTTAATTATAATTTCTCTAACACAGAAAATATTTGATCAATATAATGTAATTTTAAACAGGTTTTCTAAATTAAATTCGTAAGTCAGACAAACTGCACAGTTGTATGTTGCTTGCAAATATAGAGGCATATTGGTTTTATGATTACATTAGTTGTACCAATGGATAGATTTTGAGTTACTGTTAAAAGCAATGAAAGAGTGGGATTTTGATTTTTTGTCTTAAACTTAAAATGTTTGAAACTTTTTTTTAGTCACAGGAGTATACAAAGCATTTTGCACTTTTAAAATACAGTGTCAAATAAAACTGAACAAAATTCAGACATTTGAGGTTTGAGTGTTTGAACATTTCAAGTGCTATAGTTGGAATTTTGTGTTGAGGCTTGCCATGGGGGTAGTTCTTTAAAAACCTCAGAGAAAAAGAGAGGCCCAGTAATTACCAGAGTAATTTATCTGTCTCATGGCATCATCATGCAAATGGCATAGATTATGTAATTGTCATCAGTTGTGTCTTGATGTATTTTGTACCATTTATACAATGATGTCATAACTCACAATATTACCTGACACCCCAGAAGCCTATGGTGGTAAAGCAGTCATTGGGAAAGAGAGAAGGCAGATTAAGATTAAGGGAGGTGGAGAGGGACCTCTGTGAAAAGACTTCATTTTACTTGTGTCACTAGTGACCTGCCATTTTAGTGGAAGAGATTGAAGCAGGGCCCAATTGTGGAGGAGGGAATTCTGGCCATGTCTTCTCATTCCCTTCATTTCAAGTTTGGTGGGAGTGACAGAGGAGGAGGAATAGCGGTAACAAGACAAGTTCTATCCTTGGTTGCTTTTTAGAAATTAGGGGATGGATTTCAGGGGAAGTTGGAAGTCAAGGACAGCAAATCCTGACATTAGAGTTTAGTGACAGTTGAAATCCATGGATGACAAACAGCCAATCATGCTTTGCAATCAGTAGCATCCAGGGCCCCATTTTTGTCCCAGGTTTCTTCTTTATGGACCCAAACATGCCATTCTTGTTTTGAGGTCGCAAGCTTAGCTCACTGCCAGAGTAAAGACAGATGCAGTTCATCAGTTGGTCAGTAATGGTGGACCAGGGAAGGTGGACCTACTCCTGGATTGAGCAGGCAGTGCTAAGGATGCTTAGCATTTGAAGATGTTCTCCATGGCAGCAACATGATAAAATGGCAAAATCAGAATTGGACACTAACTTTTTTGGAGCAAATCATTTTCCTTAAGGTGAATCTGTCTTCTACACTTTCTGTGTTAGTGCTGATGAGGACCTGAGAGAAAACTTTATTTCATTCTCCAGACAATTGGCAGCCACCTGTCTTCCGCTCAGATGTGAACAGATATAAAGGGTGCTGTTCCTCAGATACTTGAATCTTCTCAGGTGCTAAGTCACCTAAGCAAATCATAATGGTTCATGGTTCATTGATGTCTCATGACATCTGAAAGGAGCATTAAATGTGGTTTAACTAGATATCTTTCTGGTTCCTGCAGCACCATCGATAATGCCTACAATGAATAAAGACTCTTGTAGCCCAGCTAATTTATGCAAACTGGCCACTGTCTAACCATGGCATCAGCTAAACTGAAGTAGGATTTAGCTGCTACCACTTCGTTGGCAACCTTCCTCCCATTCTCAGCCCCATTCCTGTGACCCACTTTCCTTTACACTTGACAATCAATAAAATTGATTGTGTAGTACAGTGTTTTACACACATGTATTGCTAATGTGTTGAGTTTGTACCTGCAAAGACTTCAATATTATGTTGGTTAGGGCAGATTGATAATTCTGATATGGGCCTTTTGTTGCACTTCAATTCTGATGCTAAGATTGCAGAGGGCATTTAAAACTGCAAAGCCCATAAGTTGGTTTGCGTTGTTTGCTGAACTTTGGGTTGTGAATGCACTTTAGACATTCTCTTGTGCCATGTTGATGCTTAGATTTCCATGGTATAGCTAAAATTTCAAGACTGTATTCTGGTGAACTATTGATACATACCTCATCCTGTTAACTTCCACTGACTCAGCTCTGGGGGTGGGGACAGAATGAGTGGGTGCTTCCATGATTTTTATCCTGTTCAGAGCTTACATGCAGACTTTGGTCTCATACTGCATGATCATGTTCAATTTATTTATTATAAGAGTTATAGTTAAACAACCTGTAGACAGCACTTGGCTTAAAAATTATGTTTAAAAACTTTTTGAAGACAAAACAACAGCAAACACAAGTGAAATGGAAATAGTACATAAATTTATGTCTGCTGCTAATTGACTGCTGGC
Organism: Protobothrops mucrosquamatus; assembly: GCF_001527695.2. Lineage (NCBI taxonomy): Eukaryota > Metazoa > Chordata > Lepidosauria > Squamata > Viperidae > Protobothrops > Protobothrops mucrosquamatus. The sequence continues at coordinate 1,100,120 of NW_015386505.1, read as the reverse complement.
TTAATTAGCTGGCTTCTGTGAGTTAACTGCTGGCTAGACAATCTGCTTTCTTTGTCTAGCTTAGTGTGTTGACTTTTAAACATATTTAAAAAATCAAACTCTGTTTTCTTTATTAAGAATCTGGAGGTGTTTTCTGATAGCAATTTTTAAGTTAATATGATGGGCAGATTGCCCAGTTCATTGCATGATGATGATAATGATAATGACTGTAGCAAACTTTCTGAAAGTTGGCTGCATGAATTGCTATTGAATCCAAATCTGGTTGACCTGGGCTGCAAGGTGAATGAGCAAAGGGCTTGTTCCAGGTGTATGTTATTAATTTATTTAAAGGACATATAGCCAGCAACAACTCTGAGTGGCTCACAAAGCCAAACTGCCATAAAAATAAGAAAAGCAATACCCAGAACATGGCATCACAACCATGCTTCTCCAGTACAGCCAACACCATCATCTTCAGGCTCCAGCCTCTCCCTATTCCAGTGGTTGGGAGAAGCGCCAAGGTTAAAAGAGTCAAGGCCTGTTGGATCTCAAGGAGAAGGTGGGGTTCTTGGTATGCTTTGAGCTTGGTGGTTTTCTGGCAAGACGTTTCTTGCAGTGCTAGTGACGTTACGTAGTTTGGTAATGAAATATTTCTATAAGAAAACCACCAAGCTCAGAGAGCACCAAGGACCCCATAATTGAACCCTGAGCTACAAATATCCCCTTCTAAGGAAAAGGTGTTCCACAGAGCAGAGGCTGCTACAGAAAAGGTACACTTCTAAGATCCAATAGATGGCAACATTTCTGGGCAGCGATCTGGAATGTACCTACTCTATCTGATCTGATGAAAGAGGCAGATACCTTCTGGGGAGGGTGGTTCCACCAAAAACCTGGCCCTGTGTCATGTCTGAGTTTGAAAGTGAAAAGCATTACTAGAATTGCTTTTCTGGTTCTTTTCCATGTGGAACATTTCAAATTTTGTTGAGGTTTTTTCAAGTTTGAAACATAACTTTTGTTTGTTTGTTTTGGGCACACCCTTGGTCAGAGTGAATGAAGTGTGATTGGAAGGGTTAGCAGACTTTATGAAACACATACATTACATATTACTAGGTATCCTTGGCTAAACCTAGTTTGCCTCACAAAATCTTGAAAATAAAATTGTGTGTGTGTGTGTGTGTGTGCGTGTGTGTGTACGCAGGGGAAAAAGAACTGTATAGATTATTACTATATTATGTGCCACATTTGATTAAGAATCAAATACTAGGGTTTCTTTCTTCCTTCATTTTGTGTTGTATCTGTTTAAATAGTAAGCTGAGAACAAGAACTGTATGGGATCCTTTTATATTGAGGATCCAAATGCTTTAACTAACTAACTAACTAACTAACTAACTAACTAACTAACTAACTAACTAACTAACTAACTAACTAACTAACTAACTAACTAACTAACTAACTAACTAACTAACAGGACTGTGCATGCTTTGAAAATGGTTAGGAAGAAGTGTTTTATACCTCAAGTGAGCACAGTATCTTCCTGTTGCTTAACAAAACAGCCTGGCAGCTTCTTCATGAGGCAATGTTATAAAATGTGTGTGTGGGTGTACCTTCGATTCAATGTTGACTCCTAGTGAATGCTTAGACAAATCTGGGCAGTTTCTTGGCAAGATTCAGAAGTGGTTTGGTATTGCTTCTTTCCTAGGACTAAGGGAGAATGACTGGCTCCAAGTTATCCAGCTGTCTTGATCCTAACCAAGAATGCATGGTTTCACCCTTCTAACTCAGGGTCTTTAACCGCTACACCAAACTGGCTCTTTAAAATGAGTAGACCTATTAAAGACAATATGTGTACCTTGATGAAAATAGGAATGGATTGTTAAGGGAAGAAGAATACAACTTAATTCTGAAAAAGTAGATAGCATGAGAAAGAAGTTCCAAATAACCCCACCTTGATTCTGTTTGGCATAAGATGAAGTAGAGAGAAACTCTGACATCTTTTAAAATTCTGTTACTATGATGCCCTTCAGCAATAAGTACTATTCCTGAAATCCTTGGTTGTCTGTTTTCTGGCCAGGCCTATCTTGATGGATGATTTCAATCTTGTTCTCTAGCAGTTCTTGCAAAGAAGCAGACCCTGCCCTCATAAATAATTAAATACAGGAATAAATATTTTTTTTGAGTTTCTTAAAGGAGTTATAGGTAAAAGAGCAACAAATAAGCAAATACTCTTCAAGAAAAATGTATCAGGGTGTAATGGCAACTGGGCTTAATCCTTATATAAAAAAACAGATATTCAGTCTCAGAGCAAAGCTAGAATCTAAGGTTGAAGGCTTCCCATCAGTTGTTGTGAATGCTCCGTCACTAGAGCTTTTTAAGAAGAGATTGGACGACAGTTTTTCTGGAATGATATAGGGTCTCCTGCTTGGGCATGGGGTTGGACTAGAAGATCTCCAAGGTCCCTTCCAACTCTGTTATTCTGTCTTCTGTAAATCAATTTTTGTTCAACATGATTACTCTTATGACATGAGCCAGCTTTAAAAAAAGATGAATTTTGGTTTTGTGGAAAGTCTATGGTGAATGTTAAGGTTTACTTCTTAATATGTATTTCATTAATTAATTCTGTCATTTTCTAGACTGCCAGTGGTAATGTGGAAGCAAAAGTAGTATGCTTTTACAGACGACGAGACATCTCCAATAGCCTCATTATGCTTGCAGACAAACATGCAAGTAAGTTGTTTTTTATTTTATTTAGAAACAAATAGCATGAATTATGCATTCTTAAAATAATATTTTGTGTCTGTCTGTATGCACTCATTAGACTCTGCATGTGAAACTGAATATACATGCAATTTATTAATACCCTTGGTGGGATGTGCATTCAGAATTTCATGCCTGTCTGCATTTTCATACAAGTAATCAAATATATCTTTACAAACAATTAGAGCTGGAACTAAGGGCTAATAAATTTGCTGTTTGAGTTTTTCCCTTTTTTTCAGCTACAGCATGATTGATCTAGATAATTTAGTGCAGTATTATTTTTTTCTGTATTTATCCATATTGTTAATAGTTCAGTAGAAGAGCAAAATAATTCAGCATATTTTTCATGGTTTCTTTTGTTTCAGACTCTAAAAGATTAATGTCTTGAGTTTGAAATTTAGTTAACTAAATTTTCCTTCCATGAAATTTTTTATCCTCAATTTGTGTTCCATACATCTCATGTTTGGAACATACACGTCTCCCCAAAATTGGGATGCAATATAGAGGATTGCCAGGGAAAATATAATCAAGATTAGATAAGCCTCTGCAAGATTTTGAACAATTTCCTTTTATCCATTATGCCTCTGCCATATTGTATCTGACATGTGTTAGGAGGTAGGAAAATAGCAGGGAACTGGAGAAGATAAAAAACTTTCTTTGTAGGCAATTTCATAAATTACTTCAATTTATTCCAATGTTTTAGTTATAGTGAGTTGGGGATGACATGGTTAGAGATCATGTGGTCCTTTGGTTGATGGCGTTTAACATAATTTTTATTTTAACTTGTGAACCACCCGTAATTGTGTTGAAGTTGGGCAGCCTAGAACCTCAATAATTAAATAAACAATTGATTAGGTAAGAGTTCCATGTGAACTGTGTGGTCACTTTTCTGAAATAATTGTTGCTTATGATTTATTTATTAGTTACACTTGCTTTTATGGCACTGCAGTCATTATGAATCTTAAGCAGCTCATAAGCAAGAGTGACAGTGCAATATTTATAATTCAGTAATTAAAAATCAAAATTATTAAACATGTCCCAACATCATAACAATTCATCATATCAGCAGCATAAAATATACCACCATAATCATTTACAATAGTGTCTCATATCTCCAGGACCTTTATTATTAATGTATCAGTTCCTGATGTTTTTTGAAATACCACATCTTCAGCAGCTTTCAGAATTCCAGGAGTAAGATTGTGGTTCTAATGTCTTCTGTGGGAGAGCATTCAACAGAAAGGAAGCTGTTGCAGAAAATATTTGCCTGCAGGTCTTCTCTTGCTCTGGGAGGACTGTCAGCAAGCACTTTCTGCAGGCTCACAATAGACAAGTAGGTTCTATTTGGTGTAAGTGGTTATATAGATGAAAAGGCCCCAAGCCCTAGAGCACGGGCATCAAACTCGCCACGTCACGTGACGTGTCGCGACGTATCACGACTCTTTTTGCATTGCCGGCAATGGGGTGGGCGCGGCTTAGGTATGATGAAACCGGCCCGCGGGCCGGCAGTTTGACACCCCTGCCATAGAGGGCTTTAAGGTTATAACTAACACCTTGAATTGCACCTGGAAACACATTGCAAAGGTGCAGCTCACAAAACACTGACTTGCTGTTAGTATGTGGATTACTACTGTTAGTGTGTAGATTGTTTGTTTTACAATATTGTTTTCTCAAATGGTAGTAATCTTAAAAAATGTGTTTTGTTTGATGGCATGCTTTGTTTTTCACTGGAGGTCACTGTTCAAAAGAAATATAATAATGAGTACCTTTTATTTGCATAACAGCCAATTGTCTAATTGATAATGACTTTATACAATTAGTGTTTGACTCTTATACATACATGTCTCATTAACCAGATTAATGTCAAACCTTAAGTACTGACCAAAACTACTACATCATAAATATGCAGTGGGCAGTCTTTAGTGAAGTTTCGTGACATTACAACCAATAAAAGTGTAGCTTTTAATGGTGTAAATATTATTCTCATACACTTTTATTCTACTTGTTCTTTTATATCTGTTTAAATTATTTTTATACTTCATTAAAATAGTGCTCCTAATGGTGAAGAAAAATGAAAAGTGACCTAAAACGCAAAAATTATAATCTTAAAACTTTTATAAACTAAAATATTTAAAAACATAAAAGCTAAATTATTAAAACCTATCTTGGCGAGGCTAGAATTTTGAATATTTCAGAACATTAAGAAATGTACTGAATTTATCTTATCTGTATATATAATGAGTGAAAATATGAAAGACATATATATTCTTTGAACAACGCACAACTATATAGGATTAAACATTGCTAATGTAGGTACCTTTGTTCATTCTTTAGAAATGTCTGTGTATAAGTGCTCTGGTGGCTTATAAAGCATGCTTGAATACACATTGTTTTCCACCATAAAGACTATTGACTCCTTACCTGACATTTTAAGCTTGATTTAAGGAATTAAGTAATGCAGCCAAGCATATCATTAGAGGATAAGCATTTCTGCTCTTGTTCTTGTTTAATATCAATCCACCCAAGCAACTGCTGGAACAGAATTTGTACACGCTGACCCATATATCTAGAATTTGAATACCTCCTCCTCTTCCTCCTCCTCCTCCTCCTCCTCCTCCTCCTCCTCCTGTCTTGGCAGTGCAAAAAGTAATTCTATGGAATTGAGTGCTTGCTCGCAGTTGCAATATTTGGTTTAGGCAAGTCAGAAACCAATTTTGGAGACAGTAGTTCTTTTAAAAATTTATTTATTGGTAATACCTGGCTCACCTCTCTCACGTTTTTCACTTATTTCTTTCTTATATTTAATGTTGATTGAAATGCTAGTACTAAGTAATGAGGGCTGAGTCAAAGTGTAAACATGTCATGCCTAGTATCTAATTCAAAATAAGTTGGACAAAAGACTCCCTCTTCTATGAATTTCTGGGGCATATGCTTAAACTTTGAGGGTGAAGGTGGGTCAGTTAACTTAATGTAACTCCGTTTTCATGGAGTTTTTTTTTTTTTTACAAACTCCTTGACAAGTTTCTAATTTTATTTGCCTAAATAGTGTACATCAGACATGGGCCTTTTATGGCCCACTGATTGCATCCGGCCCGTTTGCTCTCCTTGAGTGGCTTGTGGCATTGTCAGGAGGGAGCAAAGTATCAGCAGGGGGTAGGGCATCAGAAGAGGCAGGGTATTGGTGGCCCTCTATAACAGTCTCAGTTAGGGAAAATTCATTTCCCACCCCTGCTGTACATAGTCTCTTTCCTAGTATAAGCTACACTGTAAAATTAGAGGCTTCTTCTGGTTCTAATTGGTGAAAAATGTCAGTTACTTTGCTGTCAAGAATTTATAGTAAAGTGGGAATTCTAGGAAAAGTGCAATATTAAATCTTAATTTGCCTTTACTTCTTTTTTACCAAATTCTGTATTTTATTATGCTCAATTTACTCTTAACTTCTTGTAAGAAGCTTGTAGCATAGAAACAGATCTTAGATATGAAATGTATTACAAGTATCAACTTCACCCTTTGGCTAGAGAGAACAAAAATGTAACCATTTTGGAATCCTAGTCTCAGAACAAAAAGGTGGAGAAGAGAGTTTTCTTAAAATCAAGCAGTCAGTGAGATTCTCATCAGCCCTCTCCTTGCTGGTTAAAACTGTTGGGTTGAGATGGAAGAGAGGAGAATATAGGCAGAGATATAATCTGGTGTATCTCACATAAAGATGTTAAAAAGGAAGAACACAGATTCAAGACATTCCTGTTTCCCCCAAGATAGGTGGTAATTTCAGGAAAGTACTACATGACACAGAAGCTGCACCAAAGCATTAGAGAGGACCACAGTATGTAACATCCAAAGGACTCTGCAAACTTTGGTTGAACAAATAGTCCCCTTTCCTCTATAGGCCTAATTTCACATTCTTCCTTATTAATTAATTGCTTTATTTGTATAGTGAGAATGTACGAGCATGAATAGAAGGATGAAGTCAGATTTGAGCAGGTCCTAAGGTTAGATAGGTATTAGAATTCTTAGGTTATGACTATGAGAATCTCTAGCGCTAATAGAGATTGGTAAAAAAACAACAACAATCAAGCATTGGACTATGCTCAGTCTAGACCAGAGGTCCCCAACCTTTTAGGTACCAGGGATCGGTGCCATGGAGAAAGGTTTTTCCGTGGACCAGAGGAGGTATGGTTTTCAATACTGCCAGCATTCCGAGGATGGAGCTTTGCTTGTTTGTGCGGCCTGTTTGCTGGCATGCTGCAGACTGGTACTGGTCCACGGACCGGGGATTGGGGACCCCTGATCTAGATGTTTGTGTAATATTAGCCCAGAAACTTGTATAGAAATTGTTTTTCACATGAATCTGTTTTTCTTCCAGTTTTGTTGTTCCCAGCAATTTAACTTAATAGGAAAAAGGCTTCATGTGGGGCTATTATACTGTTAGGGATTGGAGAGTTTTGATATAGAGTTATATTAGTTTCCCCTTAGTCTTGCCCCATTAACTATGATTTTCAGTCCACATGGAAACAGGCAGTGGTAACTAAAATTTCATTGTTGGGCTTCTCTCCAGGTCTTCTAGTCAGCATGGGATATGATCAGGCCAAAGCACTCGTTAAACAATGTCTAGCAGACACAGAACATCAATTGGATCTAGCTATTATTGTCAGTAAATCCAACAGGTACTCTGTTTTCCCCCATGGCATAATTAACTAATCTCGAAGTACCTAATCACTGGAGGGCCTTTACTCTGGCACGGTGTTATGCCTTTCCCTAAGCCAGGGTTCTGCAACCGTGACAACTTTAAGACTTGTGGACTTCAGCTCCCAGAATTCCCCAGCCAGCATAGCATAGCTGGCTGAGGAATTCTGGGACCTGAAGTCCACAAGTCTTAAAGTTGTCAAGGTTGCAGAACCCTGCCCCAAGCTGTCCTTGAAAACCAATACAGGACAATTCTTTATCTGGAGAGTGATTACCCTGTGACTCTGAACATTTATACCAACCTCATCTCACCATTATGGTATAAATACTCAGGGAGCCCAGGACAATTCTATACTTCCCTGCTGCTTTCAGATACAACATCTAATGTTGTGCTTAAAATTTGCTAGATGATGATGTTTACCATAAACTAATTTTAATGAGTATCTAACTCGCCACTGCAGAGTTTTTTGTACCATGATAGCTTTAGTTTACCATATATTAACCTTTATGCTCCTCAACATTTATTTAATGCTCCTACCCTTCCTTTTAGATTCCTTTTAAGACTTTTGTTTTTATATATATTTCTGTTTTATATTTTTTATCTTTTTATAATTATTGTTAGATACTGATGTATTTTTATAATGTATACCTCATCCTCCTTATGCTGGTCTAGGACCATAAGAAAGATTTGTTTGATTAATATAAATAGTTCTTCCAATCATTCCTGACCTGGGATCATCTCACCTAAAATAAGTGCTGCAATTTGAAATAATACTGAATTATTTGGTGATATTAAAAATCTAAATTACAAAAATATACATTTATACATTCTACACTAGCTATTTTAAAATGCATACGCAGTGCAGATTCATAAAATATATGTAAAAATGATGGCTCAGTCTCAAAAGTGGAATTACAGGTTATATTTTACAGTGCATTTTATCATATTTTAAGGCTGCAGTTGTAAAGTTACTTTCCTGTGAATACAATTTTTGATATATGGATCTTATGAATAGGTAGCAGTCTTAGTTTATATTTTAAGTAAAATTGTTCTAAGTATCTAGGTAGAAAAATAGCAAATTAAAGAGCTGAATTCAATATAATGAAAGGGAATTTCTGCTGATACATTTAAGGACTAAGAAAAAATAAAAAGATGAGGAAAAATAATTGCTGTTCATCTTTTTATTTCTTCTTAGCCCTTAAATGTCTTTTGCCAGATATCCCATTATGCTAGTAGACACAGTTGCACCCAACCCAAAATGATTATAATTGTAAAAAAGCTCAAGGGTGTATTATTATTGTTGTGTTATAGAAAATAATTCTTGTAAATAGATTGTTTTCCCATTGAATATTATGTTTTGTTGTGATCAGTTTTGGTTATTGATGGGGTTGTTGTTTTTTTTGCAGAAATAGTAAGATGAGATGGAAAGTTTTATAGAGGACAGAAACCTTCCTGAAAAATGGTTCTAAAGATTACATCAGGCCTCTCTTTTCTTCTTTTATGTAGAAGAAGTTGAGGAAGAATCTGAAATTCCCAAAGAAATAGATCTGACTGATAAACAGAAGCACCAATTGAAGCACAGAGAATTGTTTCTGTCTCGGCAGTATGAGTCCCTTCCTGCAACACACATTCGGTAAGAAGCTGTTGAGAATACTGTTTCAGTCATGGATTTCTGTGTTTGCTGTTAGCTAAATGATCAGAATAAGAGGTTTTGATGTTTTTATGGGATTCAGTAGTGCCACCGTAGAATTGGAATTTGTGAAATTCAGAAAAAGGAAGCAACTGTCCTTATGTCATCTCATAGGATTATTAATTTGCAATTTATTCCATTTCATTTCAGTGCTTTCAATGTTTTCTTTCATCATTAGCACATCCTTGTAATTTGCATTACAGGGCAAATCAACGAAACACTTCTGAAAAATGTAAGTTACTAAATGGAACATGTAGATGAGAGTATGCAGTTTAAAAAGTATCCAACTTGGTCAGGTATGAATCTTGGAGGGATAAACAGACCAGATGAACACATAAATGGGGAAGTTAGTTCACGGTTAGATGAGAAGAAAATATTCTGAAGATTGTTCACTGGCTGGAGGTGAAAAGTCCCTCTCTACTTTCATTATGTGGCAGGCAATATGTGGAAATGTAAACCCTAATCTGTTAGATCTGCTTGACCCTTGTTCCCTCCATCCCAATTTTTCTCTCTAGCCACCCTGAGTAGTGGCAGATTACTAAGCCTAGATAACATTTTAATTCTTTGAGGAATTACAAAAATTAAAGGATGAATAAACCCACCTCCTTCCCCCTTAGTAGGTTCCTCAGAATAAGGATCTTCTCATTTAGAGCCATTGGGTAGATGATTCTATTGTATAATATGATCCAGGTTTTTTTTAAGGCCATAATTAAGATAATCTTTATTGTCATTTTTTACTGTGAGCACACTGGCCCACATTAAAAATTAAATTCTGTTGCCTGCTCTCAAAAGAAAGTATATATCTACCCATACACATACATAACACGCATATACACATGCTATATACATACATACACATATACATACATACATACATTACACACATATACATATATATACATACACACATATATACATACATACACACACACACACACACACATATCACTGTCCATTTTGAATACATAGCGGAAAGAGGAAACTTGAAGAGTTCACAAGATTGATACTATATGAAACATAGTATAGTGACTGAATCTAGATGTTCTGTTTCGGATACCACAAAGACTCCTCCCAGAAGGCAACAAAGGAGAGAGGTTGTGAAGAGGATGTGTAGCATCCCAAACAATCCCACAGACCTCACTCAAGCATCACTTATATGCTATGTCCTGGATAGAAGGAAGTGAATTACCAATAATCTTTTCTGCCATCCTCATCACTCTCTGCACCTCCTTCCTGTCCGAAGCAGTAATGCTTCCAAACAAGACAGTAATGCAGTATGGCAGGATGCTCTCAATCGTCCCTCTATAGAAAGTGGTAAGGACAGGGGAAGGAAGATATACTTTTCTCATGCAACACATAAAATGCAGGTGCTGCTGTGCCCGCTTTACAAGTGTTTCACTGTTGAGCGACCAAGCTAGCCTACTTGTTAGCTGCACACTCAGAAACCTGATGCTGCTAACCACCTCCACAGGTGAATCATTAATACACAGAGGTGTGTGGCTATGCCTGCCTTTTCTGAAATCGACAATGATCTCTTTAATTTTTCCTACATTTAAAATGAGGCTGTTTTTTATTACACCAGTTCATCTCTACCTCCTTGCAGTAAGCACCAATACCGTCATTCTCTACATCTGTATAAAGAGCTATTGAAAACATACATAAATATTAAATCAAAATAGATTTAATAATTAGCAATGTTTACGTTTTCATTAATTCCAAGTGGATGGTTTTTGATTGAAAGCAGATGAACAAATTCATGGTAGGCATTCAGGGGATAGAAGAATAAATAAGGAAAGCCTTTTAACATCACTACTCAGTTCCCTTTGGATATCTGGCAATTTTAATCCATGCAGAAAATAAGTCATATTTTACCAGTATTATTTATCTAATTTGATTGATTTTTCCTTTGCAGTGTGAAATGCTCAGTAAAATAATATTAATAATGAATATCCTTTAATGAATGATCATTTTTGCAATTATTAGACTATTGTAAATATAATAATTCTTGTGAAAAAAAATAGAAGACAGAATATTTACTGTCTTGATTTGTGTATAAAATGGTGGGGGAAATATAATAATAATAAATATAAGTTGGTTAATATTAAGGTTTCTAATGAAAGTATTGTCTTTACAGCAGCTATCATAACCTGAATGTGTGACATATCAGTATATAATAAAAACTAATGTAGTTTCTGTGGTTATCTTGGCTTTACCTTTTTTCTTTGTTTCTTTAACTTTAAAATGCAAATAATAGTTACTAGAGGTTGATGTGATCTGAAGGAAGTTGCAGTTGTTGCTTATCTTGGGCATTTTATGCTACCCTATGATGAGAAGCCTCCTCAGGTGTCATTTTGTTTTGACCGTTATTCATTTACTGTTGAAATGAAATTGTGATACATGATTTGCAAAGAGGTACAATTACCCTGCCAAGAAATATCATCATCTACATATTTTTATACATTCCCACTCTTTTCTTCCAGATATTTCTCAGCTTTGGCAAAGTTTAAGCTTATTCAACATTTTAAATAATGTTTTGTAATTAATTGTGAAAGACATGTGAAATTTATGTAAATGTCCACATCCAGCTTGAGAATCAAATAAAACTCCAGGTTCATTCCATCTCCGAAAATCTTACTATTTACTGAATACACTGCATGGTTATGTTGAAGCAAAACTAACTTTAAGGTTCCAACCCCAATTCATAGTCTTAAACAATAATTGTGAATGCTCCAACACTGGACGTTTTTAAGAAGAGATTGGACAACCATTTGACTGAAATGGTATACGGTTTCCTGCCTAAACTGGGGGTTGGACTAGAAGACCTCCAAGGTCCCTTCCAACTCATTCTAGTCTAGTCTAGTCTAGTCTAGTCTATTACATAGTCCATGTTCACTTTCTTATGGGAACCATCTCCTTCAAATCCACACCTGTTCTGGTGTCCTTGACAAGGCCTCAGGCTCTTCAGCTGAATCATAGAAGTTTTGTTTCTCCATCTAACCCACTTCAGCCTCAGAAAAAGCTACCACATAAATAACTAGCTACTCTTGCTTATGTATAAAGAGCATGGCCAAACAAGTAAGATGCATCCTGTTGAAGCAACATAACACTTATATCTCAACTCAGATATTGGTTAAACAGGGATCTTTACTACTCTCGGCTTTTGTTTTTACATTAATTCCTGGGTCTTTTGTCTGATCTAGACTTCTAAACGCTAGAAAAAGTTGGTTAATTTTACTTTAGACAAATGATACTGTGATTTTATTCAAAGACATTAATTAGCCTTGGAAGAATATTGAAGAACTTTGTTCACTAATGTATTGATAATCACATTCTGATTGATTAGCAAAAGACAAAATTTGAGTAACTGTAATCCAAGACAGCTTCACTGAACAGATAAAAGGCTTTAAAGATCTGGGTGGTGTTTGATGTCTCAGATAAAAAGACGACTCAGTCTAAAAATGAATAAACACACAAACTGTTGCAGGTAATTTAAGGCCCTTTTGCTTGAAATAAAAGTTTTGTGCCTTTTGCTATTAAATTATTTATAACTAAAGTAAGCACAGCTTTTTGTACAGAGCTTATTTAGGACCATACCTGCATTCTAAATTCCTGAGGGCAATATTTTAGATTCTTAAGTCCTTCTCTAATAACATTTTGCAATTACAGGCTGTTTATTTTCCAACATGGAACATTGTGTTCAATAATTCTTACTCTCTTGCTAAATGTTAACTTCTGTCCAGTGGATCTTTTTAATACTTTATGTTAAATTTGATAGGAATAAGACTGGCACAAAGTGCATGTAAGATTTGGATGGGTTAAAAATTGTATTTTTGTTATTTTAAACTGGTGATAAAGCAAACTGAAGAGAATAGCAAAATACTTTATATTTGTCAGTGTCAAATATAGCTAATACTACTGCTTATCGTTCTCTCTGCTTTCCTTTTTAGTTGATACAAAAGGAACGTTATTTATCTTTATAATACACCTAACCCAATATCTTCCTGAAGCAAAGCTTTCAGTATTAAACAATTCTCATCCTATATATAGGTGCAGTTATGATAGAAAATTAACTTATGTATTTCTAATCCTTTCTGTGTCCTAATTCTGGAATTAAGGGCAAAATTTCATGGCAAAATTTCTCTCAGATGGTCTGGTAACTGGTCTTCTTCTGGTATCTCATTGCACCCTTTGCATTCAATAGTTATTGTCTTTCCTTAGCACTCTTCATCCTATTCTCATCTTCAATACACTTCTTCATATTGTGACCATCAACTCTCTTCAACAGTACAAATATTCCTCAATTTGACTTAGGTTTACCAGGTCATATTGTCTTTATTAAAATCCATTTTCAAAAGCCATAGCTCCCTACCTCCATCTATTTCCCATACCTCAATTCTAGTTCTTTTTCTAGAGTTCTGTCTGTTTCTCCCCCCCCCCCCAATTTATGCCAGCTCAGTTCAGTAGCCCTTCCTATTTTCTATGAGATAAGCTTTTTTCTGGTAATCTAAACTGTTGTACTACTTTTAAGTTCTTGTTATCACCAGAGCCCCCAAACATTTGTTTGTATTACAGCATAGAAGTCTAGACAGCGATAAGCTAGAAGGGAGATATGGTGCATCCCAAGGATGTTGTTGAATAAACTACTAGTCCTTGGCTTCTCCCCGGGATTTTTGACCATGCACTATGATCACTTCAGTGCTTTTTAAACAGCAAGTCCTGGATGCTGACTATGGCAAAACAAGCTAACCCTAGTCACTGACATCTTTTAAGTACCACATACTGGATCTAGCTAAGTATCTTGGAACCATTTGTTTTTCACAGAGCCTTTTTAAAAGTTTAACATCCTCCCTTGCTCTGCTGGAAAGTAAATTTATTAGAAACCCCTGTGAGAAATATACTAGTCTCATAGCTTGTACAATTTCGTCATTGTGTGTTTAAGAATTAGTTCTGATGATCAGATAATAGTAACTATATTTTCAGTTGCAACTATGTGAGACAGAGTATCAAACAAGGTGTGTGTGTGTGTGTGTGTGTGTGTGTGTGTGTGTGTGTACCACTTACAATGCCTTGATAAGGCCACACTTGGAATACTGCATCCAGTTTTGGTCACCACGATGTAAAAAAGATGTTGAGACTCTAGAAAGAGTACAGAGAAGAGCAACAAAGATGATCAGGGGACTGGAGGCTAAAACACATAAGGAACGGTTGCTGGAATTGGGTATGTCTTGTCTAATGAAGAGAAGGACAAGGGGGGACATGATAGCAGTGTTCCAATATCTCAGGGGCTGCCACAAAGAAGAGGGAGTCAAGCTATTCTCCAAGGCGTCTGAAGGCAGGACAAGAAGCAACGGATGGAAACTAATCAAGGAGAGAAGCAACCTAGAACTAAGGAGAAACTTCCTGAGAGTTAGAACAATTAACCAGTGGAACAACCTGCCTCCAGAAGTGGTGAATGCTCCAACACTGGAAGTTTTTAAGAAGAGACTGGACAGCCATTTGTCTGAAATGGTATATACTGAATGTTCTGTTTTTGCTTGTTGACTGAGTATCATTGAGATCACAGGGAAGTGTTATCATTTTAATCTGGGTTGCTACATATTTCTGAGGTGTTGAAATGTATTCTCAGACCAATAACAGATAGTTAATGTTATTTCAATAACTAATAACTAATAATGCATTAATAACTAATAATATATTTCAAATAAAGATTATTACAATATCTAATAATTTCTTAAAGTTAAAATTATACAGGCTTTTAATGTATGCATATTGATCTGGAATTTGTAAATTTTGGAGTTTTCTCGATTTGTAAACTTTTGAGTTCTCTAGAGCTCTTCTGAGTTCTCGGGTGGTTTTCTGCATGTTGTTTTAAGCAAAACAATAAAGAGTAAGTCAATATGATTGCATTGATACAAGTGCTTCAAAATTCTAACTTCAAAATTCTAACTGCATTTAGAAAGAATGTGGTCCAAAAGAAAAAAATGTGATATAAATAGATATGTGGAAATTAAAGTACAGAGCACAAAAAAGTATTAAGCTATTTGGAGATTTAGAAATGAATGAGAATGGTGATTGATGAGCATCAGATATTTGTTTCAAATACATGATTTAAACACAAGTCTATTCACAAGTATACATGGAAAAAGAACTAATCAAAAAGCATGCTTGATTTGATTTCTTATGATGAAAATAAGAGAATTAGTAAAGGACACAGATGTGATGTGAGGTCTTGGCTGTGCGAAAAGCCATATTTTGGTGATGTCCGGATTGAATATTGGGGAAAAAAGTAAGAGAGAAGAAAAAAAAAGTGTGGGTAGAATGATAGTTTGGCCAGCACTGAAAGTATGGAAAAGTATTAATCTCCCAACAAAAGAAATGAAAAATGAACTAATAAAAGGATAATGGGAAGTTGCTTGGAATAGAGTAAAATGAGTTATATTAAGTGTACCACAGAAGTAATTTATGCTTCTGAGAAGAATGCAAAAAAGATATTTGGTAGAATGGTGAAATGAAAGAGGCTATGGGGGGAGAAAAGGTACATAGAGAATGATAGAAAGAGGAAAGATAAGAAAAATGTACAGTATAGTGTACAGAGAGAGAAAACAATAGTTGCAATTATGGCCAAAAAGAGTAAGGAACAGTTAAGATAGAAAAAAAAAGTCAGAGAAAATAACTAACAATATTGATGTTAAAAAGAGCTAAACTGGCAACTCTCAGCAGCGTGAATGGAGTTAAAAATAATGATTTGCAAAGTAACTAAAAAGTGATGAAATGTTTGGGATAAAATAGTGAATGCTGATAATTTTTAGAGATTTGTATGAGAATACAAATAGTGGTTTATTAAAGGGTAGATTTTTTTCTTACTGCCCAAGGGGAAAAATAATTAAAAGAGAATAATTAATGCTGTGATAATACTAGAAAATGGTAATTTTGGTTATATTATAGTACTATATATCATTTATTAGTAAATAAATGACTAATAAACATAAAGTAGATTTTTTTCTCTTCATTTATTTTAAATTCTTTTCTTTTTTTCTTTTTGGTTTCCATTATTTTTTTTCTTTACATTTAGACATTGTTTCAGTTAATTGTGCAGGCTTTTTAGTGTACTTAAGGTTTTTAGTATATGTATTTTGGTCAATATTTTGTATTTGTGAAATTAAAATTATTTGTGCTGGAATTCTCATATCTAGAGTTTGTCCATAGTTTCCCCCTTATAAGAACTGTAGTCATAACTTGAGAAGGAATTTTACAGAAATTTTGAATATTTATATAAGAAATCATACATCAGAAGCATATAATGCTTTCAGCTTTGCCTGTACACTTCCAAAATTTTGATTTTCAGATTTTCACATATACTTTCCATTGTTATTGTTTTAGAAATATTTATCTTTTACGATTTTAATGGTTTTAATGCTATAAACTACCCAGAGCTGCTTCAAAATGAGATGGATGGCAAATAAATTTAATAAATACAAAATAAAATAAAATATAATGGATTATTCATTAACTTGTATAATGAATGGGCAGGCAGCTCCCTATTCTACATTCACTCTTGCAGTCTGCCTGCCTGCCAGTCCCTCATGCCAAAAAGCTAATTGCTGGCTCAGACATCAGGTACAATTTTCTCCATCTTAAGTAGAAGCACATGGATTCTGTAAATAATGCAGCAGCTTCTCCCAAAGCACTCCCTTTTTTTATTTGTCTTTTTAAAAATAAAGTCAAAGTTGCTAGGTGAGAAGCTGGAAACCAGTAGAATTCGTTGTCTCTCCCTGGCTTCTGATATAAATTGTAATTTTTAGAACAATATTTTATCACACAATTAAATTGGTACAGGGTTAACATTTATGCCTAGCATTGTCTGTTCTTTACAGTAATAAGAGAATATTAGCTAAGAATATTGATTTCTTTTCTATATTAGTTAATGCTTTATTGTCTCTAGTGACTATTGCCCCTGTTTACCTACAAGATCAATCCTTGTATATTTTATACAAATTGGCTTTACTTTAAAAATCTGTGGTTTCCAGAATGTTATTATTTTCTGTAAAGTATCCATGAGAGGTTCTTTAAATATGTCTGTAATTTTAGCAGATCTATATTTTTATCTTTGCATTATTGAATGTCTTCCACGAGACTACTCAAAATTGGAATTTTGCCATAAAGAAAGAACGTTTTCCCTTTCTTTTTTAAAAAATAAAGGCTGTGTCGGTGTGAGTATCTTTTGAAGCAGTGGGGGCTGATTTTCCTACCAACATATCTCAGTGCTCAGGATGAGGAGATAATGTTATACAGTAAACTGTTTTCGGTTTATCATATCATTTTCTTTAACTTGCCAGAAAGCTAGCTTAAGCACATGCTGGAGGTACTACAAAGGAATTCCCTTAAAAGATGATGATAAAAATGACTACTAAGCTGGCACACCAAGGCAGGAGATGAAGCTAAGATGTTTACACCCAGAGGATTTGTAAGATTGGTGGTTGAAATTATAAGCCTTTCAGGCTTCACACTCAGCCCTGCTGTTACAAAACATATCAAATAGTTTATTGACAACCTGGGAAAAATGGAAATTGTTGGACTCTTGACTATAACAACATAATATCCGCACTGGAGGATTTCATAGTTAGCACCACATAATAACTTTACTTAAAATAGTTGCTTGACTTGATAATTGTTCGGTTACAGGCAGTGGTGGGATTCAAATATGTGAACAACCAGTTCTCTGTGGATGCCGCTTCCGGAAGTCCGTTCTGGGCCTGGGCAACAAAAAATTAGCTACCGATTCTGCTGAACTGGTGTGAACCAGCTGAATCCCACCACTGGTTACAGGTTATAAACAAAAAGAAAAATTCACAATCTTGAATGTTGTGCTTGATTGTTCTACTTAAAAATTATTAAAATAACAGTTAATAAGGGCCTGTTAGTGCAGGTATAAAAAGAGTGAATGATTAATCATATTCTACACTTGCTGAAATTAAAGTGTAGAAAAATGCTACAACATGTTAGAGACAAACTTGAAGAGCTGAATTTAAAAAAATATATTAAGGAATCCTTTCTCTTTTCTTTTTATATTTATGCTAAGCAGAACAATATGTACAACTCTGATCAGCAATTTTCAATTAATTCCAAACAGCATTTTTACAATTTTACTGCCTTTTAGAAAGGGAGATGTTGTACTCAGAACATTATCTTCAAATTTCAACTTTCCACATTATTTTTATCAATTTGGCCCCTGATTGCTGGGTTTCATTTCTTATGCTCTCCTAGTGGTGCTGTAGCCATCTTTGATACAGTAATGCTAATCTGGAATGACGTATCTTTCAGTTCATCCTGGCATGACTTCTTTTATTTATCATCTTATCAAATAAATGGATGATTTTTGAATTGCATTTTTCTAAGCTGATTATTAGCCTTGCACTGAGGAGTTACCTTGACTCAAAATTGTATGTATGCTCATCACTTTGATTGAATACTGTATATCCTGCCATTTTTCTTTTCACAGATGTCCAGATACTGTTCTAACACATTACCTATTATGCTTTTGGAACATATTTATTTATTTATTTATTTATTTATTTATTTATTTATTTATTTATTTATTTATTTAATTTTTTTATTTGATTTGTATCCCGCCCTTCTCCTCACCGGACTCAGGGCGGCTGACAGCCTTATAAAACAACATTACAACATATTATGAGAATAAGTGAATTTCCCTTAACTTATATTTCTTGCATTAAAATTATTGGTTTTGCTGGACAGTGAAAGTGGCTAGATTGGAACATAATTGTTATTGTAGGTTGACTATATTTTAGGTCTTATTAGCAATGATCAAAACACTCAATTTTTGTGGGTGTTATACAATAATATTGCACATTTTCTAGATATATTGAAAGAAATCTAATGTGCTGCCAATTGGTAATAATGTTTTTGTGAAAATATGGCAAAAAATAGGTGTGGTTTATTGTCTGGATTCTCATATCTTTTTAGGAATAATTATTATCAGAAAAATATTTTAATTAGTAAATGTCAAAATGTAAACTGTGAAGTTGTGAGAGACTGGAGGAAGGAAGCAGGAAAGAAATGCTATTTAGGTGAGAAGACGTGATGCGGTCCAGATGTGAAAACCCTGGGAAGGAAGAACTTCAAAGAGATTCCATTAACTCACTATGAGTCTGAGTGGAATCTATTCTTACAGTTTTCAAGTTTATTTTCTTACTTCAGGCTAGCATTATATATGTCTATCTGAAATTTGTGTGCTTTTTGGATCCTTGGTTTGCCAGCTATACTCATGGGTGGTTGAAAAAGCCCATGTGTTTTTTGGGGGCAGATTAAATATTATGTAATTTAATTTCATGACCAGTATGTATTTTAAAAGAGATACTTATATAAATTCCATTTATATAAACCAATATAGTTTAAATAGTTTTTCATGGATCAATCAGACTATGACGTTCTTTCTTTCTAAATTGCAGTTTCTGTATGAAAAAAGTCATGACAACAAAAAGTATAACAAAAAACGTTGAGACTCTGGAAAGAATGCAGAGAAGAGCAACAAGAATGATTAGGGGGAAGTTAAAAAATAGGAAGAACTGCATTTTAAAAAAAAAGTTATATCTTGTATGATTTTAAGATGAAAATAATCCATTAAACATTTTTTTCTGGGGGTTAATTGACATCTTGGTAAATGCTTAAACAGGGTTTGTAATCTGTCTTTTTATGTTTTTATATTAGAGGTAAAGTTGAAGGAATCTTCATACATATGATTTTCATTGTATTCCGTATCTATTGAATAGTCAGTATTATTATGAATATGTTAATATTGTCAGTTAATATTTAAAACTATATCCCTAAAATTTGGAATCTATTTCCATATGAGGAATTTTGGATCTAGCACATCTAGATTGTTGCAAAAAGGATTATTATGTCTTCTTGGAAAGATGCTTATAAAATAGATATTGATGATTACTTGACAAAATGTGGGCATTGTCGGCCTTTGAAGTGGTTCATTATCAGTATAATAGAAGGACAGAACAATATGATTCTCTATCACCAAGGCTTAATAAAGTATCCCTGGAAAAATGTTTGACAGCATTTAATGAGAAACATTTAATAATTTCTGTATTAAATCCAACTGCGTGTTCATGTATGTGTGCGTGCATACACCTTCAAGTCACACTGATAACTGTCTGGGCAACTCCCTGCAGTTTTCAACTTTGGGCAAGATGTAATTTGGAACAAAAGAGAAGTTTTTGTGTTTGTCAGTTGAAATCCAGCTAGATTACTGAGATCTGTGTCTGGGTTTTGAGTAGTGCATCAAGTTCAATCCCAAGATGGGGGAAATGATGTGCAATTGTATAATGGAAGAGAGTACTACTTCATAGGTATAAGTCTATATTTACGAGGTTAGGATAAGATATTTTCTTGGAAACAAAGGACAAACTGAAAAAGAGGCAAATCTGAAAGAGGTTCATAATGATTAAAAACATAATTTATAATTTTGCTTACAAAGGAAAATTCAAGATGAAAAGAACAAAAACTTTATAAAAATGCATATTCTAATGAAAATACCTAAAATCAAATTCATTTAAACAAGACAATTCAATTTCCATATTTTTCACAAGAATAGAATAAAAGATATATGGTCATTGCAGGATAGTGCAGAGTTACAAGCTGTCTTTTCAACTCAGTAGTTACTCCTTCAAGCTATTCAGTCTAATTGCAGGGATGGTTGTGGATTCACTCGGATTGCCAGTCCTGGTATGAAAATCATGTGTTTGTCCCAGGTCATCACAGACGTGACCAGCCTCACATGAATGTCTTCTTTTCTTCCTTCCTTCCTTCTTTTCATTTTGTTGATCTCTTGTATTTAAACCACTTGTAAGGTAATGCATTTCATATTAAAAATTAATGGTCATGATGGCTGGATATTATTTCCACAGTCAAAAGCAAGTTTGCTTGAATTCAAAAATGTAAGGAGGAAAACTATTTTTGCATTAAGATCCTGTTAGTTTCCTATCAGCATCCGCGTAACCACTGTGGGAATAGAAGCTAGAGTAAGATGGCTTTTGGATCAGTTCTGCAGAACTCTCATGAAGTCTGCCTATTTGTAGAAATGATAAGACACACAGTAACTGAACTTTTCAAAATGAACTTGGTTGACAGATTTGTTGCCCTTTGCAAGAAAATATTTCTGGACATAAACACTTCCTTTTTTTATGCTTCTGTAGGGGAAAATGCAGTGTTGCACTTCTGAATGAGACGGAGTCTGTATTGTCGTATCTGGCCAAAGAGGTATATAATTGGTTCACCTATCAGTATCCTTTTATTTACATGTTATTGACTATTTCATTTTTAACAGATTGCTGTAAAACCAAACTCTAATTTTGTTTAATAACGACAATATTTCCACTTTACCGAATCATAAACAAAATAACAAAACACCATACCATTAAGTTAGAGGACTTAATAACTACGAAATAACTTTATTATAACTTCGGTAAGTAAACTAAAAGTCGGTCATTAAACGTCGAGTCTTATGTTTTCGACTAAGAGAATTTGATTATGATAACAAAGAGAATGATGAATAATTCAATAGGGTTATATTTAAATATGAAAAAAACTCTTACTGGATGGACAAAGAGGGATCATTGATACTAAGAACAGGAATTTTGCCTTTTCAACACCCTAAAAAAGAACAAGATGAGAATATGTGCCTAATCCTTAAGAGCATGACTAACTAGTAATCTCAGTATTATACCATAAATATTGTTTACCAAACCTGTTGCACACACTTTTTTAAAAAAATATTATTTTTAGCAAAGCATTTAAATTCAGTCTAGTAGAGTTTAGGGATAATAATTTTTTATGCTATACACCTATCAGCATCTATTCATAAGTTAATATCTAGCTCTCTAGCTCTTTGCATAAATTCTCATAGTAAAATTTGAAACAGCTCCTTGGAATATGAAACCAAATTTCCTATTGACACATATGAAACTTTTATTATTACAATTTTTTTGAGGAGGTAGGAATATGATTCAGTGGAACTATTTTTGTTGTCCATAAGTATGCATAACACTGATAAATATTGATCATCATTTTAGTGGAAGGACTTGTATATAATTCTCAAATACAATTTAAATGCCCTTTGGTATATGAAGAATTATACTTACCTTATACCACTTCACAATTTCTACACTGTCTTATTAAAAACAGCCAGAAGTAGTGAATTGAGTTCTCTGTCCTTTGATTCACAGACTAAAGAACTGTAATTCTGTAGTCACTTTTGTCAGAGTGAGTCCCACTGAATTCAATGGAATTTCTTTCTGGATAAGATATATATCATGTATTGTTGCAGTAATAAAAATACTGCTGAAATATTTTTGCCTAAAACTTGTTTTCTAAGTCAGCGGTTCCCAATGCCTAGTCCATGGACCGGTACCAAGCTGCGGCATGACAACAACCAGTCCGCACAAATAAGCAAAGCTCCAACAGCAGGATGCAGGCAGCACACAATACCACACCCCCTCTGGTCCGTGGAAAAAGCTCTCTCCATGTAACCAGTCCCTGGTGCCCAAAAGGTTGGGGACCGCTGCTCTAAGTCATTTATTTATTTTCAATATTTAATAATTTAAGGAAAAGAGAAAGTGATTCTAAGCTATGCTGGAAAGTAATATAACTTTGGATTGAATCAAGGTAGCTCATTCAAATTGTGTTAAACCTCAGTTATTTTTAGAATAGCTGTAAACATTAAAAGATGTACTTCATAAAACATGATAGTGCAAATGAAGCACTACTTTTTGAAGCATTCAAGCAGCTATGCTCTTTGCAAGTTCATCCAGGTGCTTAAAGTTCTTCATGCAAACACATTTTGCAAAGCACCTCTTTTAAATGCTTCACACAGCCTCAGTACTTAAAATAGGCTAATGGCAATTAATGGGACAGGTAAATCATAACTTAATAATTTAAATATTTAAGTTCTTTAATATTTAATTTAAGTTCTTGACTTATAACATGAAACACAATTGTTGTAAAATGTTGCACCCCCACACGTGATTGCATTTTGGATGCTTGGCAATTGGCTCAGATTTAGAACTCTTTGCCAAGTGCCCCACAATCATGTGATAGCTATTTGTAATCTTCTCTACCTGCTTATCCAGAGAGTCAATGGGAAAGCCAATAGGAAGGATTACAAGGGGAACTAAAATAGATCAGTGGCTTGCAGGAATGGAGCTGAAATCCTTAAGATTGTAGCTCTGTTCCTGTGTCCTGCTGACAGATTTTTTTCTCCATGCATGGAAGGGAGGGGAAATCCTTCAGTGGGCTGCAGGAACATTTGGTAGCAAAAGGGTTGCCTGCCAGGAGGATTTCACCTCCACATGGAGCTGAAATCCTCCTGGCAGGCAACTCTTTCACCTCATCCATTTAACAGGAGATTGCTTAATGACTGCAATTCTGGCAGTCAGAATTGCAGACATTTGAGTAAAACAGTCAC
>NW_015386505.1:1068636-1076481 GCF_001527695.2 Protobothrops mucrosquamatus | reverse complement strand
TGGAAGGGAGGGGAAATCCTTCAGTGGGCTGCAGGAACATTTGGTAGCAAAAGGGTTGCCTGCCAGGAGGATTTCACCTCCACATGGAGCTGAAATCCTCCTGGCAGGCAACTCTTTCACCTCATCCATTTAACAGGAGATTGCTTAATGACTGCAATTCTGGCAGTCAGAATTGCAGACATTTGAGTAAAACAGTCACGTGTTTCTCTCTCTTAACTGCTTAACCCAAAACTGAAATTCCAGTTCCAATTATGGTTATGGTCAAAGACTACCTATGTAGCCAAAAAAAGGTGTGTCCCTTACTGAGAATAATATATGTTTGGTGTCTTTCTCTTTCATTATCTTTTTAAGGAATATATGTGGTTAATAAAGCACAAAACACAACAGGAAGCTATCCTATGCTAAGGTATTCTCTATATTAGGGAAACCAATCTGGTATTCATATAGTTGAAAACTCTAGATGCCATCAGATTGCCTATTTCTGGTCTGCCCTGATTTGCAACATTTGTTCAGAGTTTCATCAAAGAGACTTCAGTAACTCAAGCCTCAACTACTATGTCTAACTTTAAGTCATTTGGACAAAGCATATTTAGAAGGATGGGTGTAGATTTTCCCTGCTAAGTTTTATTAATTTTGTTCACTTTTGTCGTCTTAGGATACTTTCTTTTATTCTCTGGTATATGACCCATCATTGAAAACACTTCTGGCAGACAAAGGTGAAATCAGAGTTGGACCCAGGTATCAAGCTGATGTACCAGATATTCTCTCAGAAGGTAAGTATGTTATATATATGATTTTTCAGTGCCAGCTTTTATTGTAATTGATGTAGTTTTGCATATTCCAGTTTGTATGTAATCTGAATACATACCATGTGGATCCCAAAGATGTTTTTCAAGCAATTTAAACACCCAGTTTCTAAATAGAAATTTTAAAAACCACTATTCTTATAATGTCCGTTTTTCCTTGTATGTTGGGTTGTTTGGTTTTCTTTTTTCTTTTTAACTTTTGATTTATTCTTTTGTATAATAAAGCAATAAAAATAAGCTCCAAAAAGTATGATATAGGTTGTTTGATGACTTAGGTTACCAATACAGGGGTATGTTTGTCTTTATTTATTTATTGAGTTTATAGCCTGCCTTTCATTCATTATAACCAAAGCTGTATACCATAGCATTACTTCTTACTCTCCTCTTCCCCACACCTAACAATCACTCTGTGAGATAGGTTGGCAGCTGGACCTAAATCACTCAGTGGTGACTTCCATGTTTGAGACTGAAGAAAGCATGAGTTTCCCTGATTCTCATTCCGTGCTTTAGAGCGTTTACAAGCCCATTTAGTCTGTATCTGATTAGATGAATAGCATAGCAGCAAAAGTAGTTATTTTGTTTTTTAATATTCATTTAGTAGCCTCACAATTGTTTAAAATAAGAACATGGAATAGTGAATAAAATATTAAAAGATATTACAATATTTTTTTTAAAAAATATAACTTTTATTGCAAAAATTAAGATAAAAACAATAAAAATATAAAAAAGAAAAATAAAGAATAGTGAGTAAGAAAGAAAGAAGAAATAGTGAAAAAAAGATATGAAATACTTCTGATCTTTTTGTCAGTGGATATAAATGCATTTATATTTTACCCCCTCTCTAAAGTTCCATCGTAATTTTCTTTTTCCATAAGTTACCCTTTCTAAACGTCAAACCCATAAATCACAATTTAATTGTTCTCTTTTTTTCAACAAAAAGTCCATCAGGGGTTTCCAGGCACTAATGCATCTTTCTCTAAGTAAACAAGTTAATTTTGCCATATCTGCTAGTTTCATCATCTTCACCAACCATTCCTGTATTGTGGGTATATCAGATACTTGCCATTTTTGTGCATATGTTAGTCTCACTGCAGTGGTCATATATAAAAATAGTCTTGCTCCTGTAATTTTGCTACTCTAGCAGTAACTTCATTTTAACCTTTCCATTTAGGTCCATTATAGCAAAGCCTAAAGGATTGTGAGCTGGCAAGAATTATTTGGCAATATAGAAGTAGATTTAAGAATCAAATATATAACTAAATTGTCTCCATGTCTTAGTAATGGAAATTTGCTTGGATAAAGAGCTGTAGTAAAGGAAGTTGGAATGCCATTTAGAGAAGATGGGAAAAACACTGTATCATTATTTCATACTACAGGTCAATTTATGGTTCGTACGATACAAATAAAAGTAATCAGAACAGAAGTAGAAAACTATTTTTGTAATTTGATCTTGAAACTATAATCATTGGCAGACATTGCTATGAATGTTATCTCTTCCCAATAAAATGTAATGCCTCTCTTGGACTGGTCAGGTTGCACACATCTTTGAATACAGATTCGACAATAGATCCTATTAGAAAGAGACAAAATTGCAGTCATTATAGTGTCCTTTAGTGGTGGGAAGCTGGTGTAACTTTACCATCTGGAGTTGCTGCAAGGCTAGAAAACCTTGTGGTTGGTGGATATTGTTTTTTAGTTTGTGCCATAAGGTAGTAAGTATGGCAATTTTGCTGCTGAAGATTTACAATTGTTTTGTTTTTCTTTTGCTCATGGAGTCTATATACCTACCTCCTTCCTACCTACTTACCTACCCACCCACCACCTACCTACCTACCTACCTACGTATCTACATATTACACAGAGATTATGCTATACTTTTTGTATGTTTCCTATTTCTGAATAGTGAGAAACTGAATTACTTAATTTCAACAGCTATATCTCTGAAAATTCATAATGTAATCAGAGTTCTGAGATATATTAACAAAAGCAATGTGTGACTGCATGCAGCCTTTAGGGCAGAGTTCCCCAGCCTTTCCAGCTTTACAGATCGGCTGGGGGCAGGGGATGGTTCTACATGAGTGGCAGATAAGCGCGTGCACATGCATGCGCAACTCCATTTGAACAAGCAGTGGGGATGTGCACCTGCCATATGTGCAAATGGAGCATGGGTGCATGCACTTGCCTGCTGCTCACGCAAGTGGGGATGCACATGTGTGCACTATCGCCCGCCACTTCTGCAGCCCACTTCTGAATGGCTCAAGGCCCGATAATGGGCCGTGGCCCAGGGGTTAGGGACCTCTGCTTTAGGGCACAGATTGGCCACTCCATGCCACATGAAATTAACTTTAGTGCTCGAACAAATAATGTGACAGCTCTATGAAGAAACAGACTCAATATATGTTTAAAGGATTTGCAAATCTTCTGGTTGACTTGCTGTACTTTTTCTAAATAGCAACAGATTTGTATACCTATATATATGTGTGTACACTCTGGTGAAATACTAGTTTTAGTATAATTGATTATGAAATATTATGAAGATAGTTGTCTATTGTTTCTCTGACATAACTAATTTGGAATTTTAGCCAAATTTGATCAAGTAGATAGGGTCCTTAGCACAACTACCTGTCAATTAGTTCCCTGTCCCTCCTGGCTGGTTAAAGCCTCCAAGACAGTGATGGCTAGGTAGGTTCAGACATTGATAAATTCTTCATGGACATTCCTGGGACCTTTCAGGAATGGACTTTCCTGGGACCTTTCAAGGAGGCTCCAGTCTGCCTCCTCTTAAAAAAAAAACCCATTCCTTGATCCCATCTTCCTAGACAGTTTTCATCCAGTCTCTCATCTTCCCTTTTTAGGGAAGATGGTAGAAAAGTGATTTTTGTGGCAGCTTCAGAAGGTCCTGGATGAAACAAATTAACAGAATAACAGAGTTGGAAGGGACCTTGGAGGTCTTCTATTCCAGTCTCCTGCTCAATGATCTGACCATGATAAGGGGCTTGATTGCCAGAACATTTTTATTCCTGATGTTTTAAAAGAATGTTCATAACACTAATTTCATCTGCAGGCTGTGTGGACATGATTTGAGGAGGAACATGCCCTATGATTTTTCTGAAAAATTAAGTCTATTGCTAATGGGCTTAGTTGCGATTAGAGTATTAGAGGAGAAATGAGGAGGCTCAAATTCTAATTGCCTTTAGCAATGAAGTACATCAGGCTAGATATTTTTCAGCCTAAATGGCCTCATAAGTTAAATGGAAGGACAAGAGTATATACAGTATCCTAAGTTTCATAGAAGAAAAATGACTTAAAAATATCAAAGTAATAAAATATAATGATAAAGTATGAATAAGTGAAAGTAATATTAGGTTTCTCGAGATACATTTAATTGTGTATTAATAACTATATTACATACTGAACAGTGTCAATATATAAATAATATCAATAAATAAATACTCTGTTTCAATTATATGCAAAATTGAAAACATTAATGTATAATTGATACTAATATTGATAATTTATCAAATTTATACATTAAAATGTGTTCTAAAATATTAACTACAGTTTTAATTATTGGTAAATGTTATTGCTGGTTTCCTAAAATGAAAATATGGAAAATATTCACTATACTTATTCATAGTGGATAGGATCTCTGTAACAGTGATTTTTTCCAAACTTTTCCCATCTCATAGCACACATCTCATAGGTGAGATTTCTAGGTCACGAAACTGGAAGTCCTTTGACATCACAGGTTTCTTGGACTCGGAAGGAGAAATAGAGGCCGTCCACCCTGTTGATGTCACGGAAGTGGGATTCTGGCTGTGCTAGTGTGCAGCACTTCCTGCTGATTGTTGCAGTACACTTGCAGACCTTTCACAGCACTGAAATGAACCTTGATAACAGTGACTGAAAACCATTACTCTAAAAGATAAGATAAAATTATCCTGCAGGCTAATCATAGCTTCATTTTATTTCCAAAGGTAGACACTTTGTGGCTGTTTAATTTACTGGTAATTTCTTCAAGCAAAAAACACCCTGAATATCTGATTTATAGAAGCTCCAGAAAATGGTGATATGCCCAGAAAATGATCATAGGTCTTATAAAGGATTTATATTGAGGTGAAAGTACAAATTTTTAAATGAATTGTTCAACAATTCAGCCTATATAAATAAATATTTACAAACTGGAACTTTGCATATTGGGTCTCATATGTACAATTCGGAGATACAGACCACTGATGTTTTGTGATTTCTTTCTTCAAAAATTAGTGGAAGTAAAGATTGGAGACAAGCTGTCTAGCCACAATCTAGCCACAGAAACAAATATATGGATTACTGAACTGGACAAATACAGTCTAATAGCTTTTTGTTGCAAGGACAAATGACACGGCATTCAGGAAAGNGCATTAACAGAGGGATAGAATCAAGATCACGTGAAGTATTAATACCACTTTACAATGCCTTGGTAAGGCCACACTTGGAATACTGCATCCAGTTTTGGTCACCATGATGTAAAAAAGATGCTGAGACTCTAGAAAGAGTACAGAGAAGAGCAACAAAGATGATTAGGGGACTGGAGGCTAAAACATATAAGGAACGGTTACTGGAATTGGGTATGTCTAGTTTAACGAAGAGAAGGACGAGGGGGGACAATATCTCAGGGGCTGCCACAAAGAAGAGGGAGTCAAGCTATTCTCCAAGGCGCCTGAAGGCAGGACAAGAAGCAACGGATGGAAACTAATCAAGGAGAGAAGCAACCTAGAACTAAGGAGAAACTTCCTGAGAGTTAGAACAATTAACCAGTGGAACAACCTGCCTCCAGAAGTGGTGAATGCTCCAACACTGGAAGTCTTTAAGAAGAGACTGGACAGCCATTTGTCCGAAATGGTGTAGGGTTTCCTGCCTGAGCAGGGGGTTGGACTCGATGACCTCCAAGGTCCCTTCCAACTTGATGATGATGATGATGATGATGATGATGATGATGATGATGCAGCAACAGTGAATGAACCAGGGTAGCTCAAATGGGCTAACTCACAGAATGTTGGTATCCATGACTGCTCTGCTAATGAATTTGTGGCTGCTTAAGCTCCATCATACTTTTCCAACTACACTTCACAGGAATCTGTAGTTGCAGAGCACAAGGAAAGATGGGATGGTCGTATCCTCATCCTCTTTCCTGCCTCTTTCTGGCCCTGCACTCAGCTGTCTGATTGCAAGGCCTGACAGGCAATAGAGACTGAAATTTGAAATCTCTTAACCACAGTGGGTGATGAGGGATTGATGCTTGCTAGCAAGGTAGACTTGGCTGGGGGATGCCGGTGGTTGAGCCCTCTTCCTCCCTTGAGAGAGGGCACCCTTGGGGATATACAGGGATCAGCAGCAATTTTCTTGCAGCCCACAGTTCTCTTTGTTTCCTCTCCCCTCAGCAAAGAGCCAGACAATTCCCTTGAGTCAGTTGAGGAGGAGGAGGAGGAGGAGTGGTTTCCAAACTCCCTGCCAGCTTTTCACAAGCAATATCAACGGGGAAGCTGGCAGTCAGTTGAAAATCACTCCTCTTAACACATGTTTTTTGCCCACTCATGGTCATTCTATTTCTCTATTTCTGTAATATCTTTGAAAAAATGACCAAAGGCGTCATGGATGGGCTAGGACCTGATAATTTTTTAGAGAAATCTGAAGTGGATATAAGAATCCCAGTTCATATGTTTATTATCAAATGATGGCATCTGTAATAAATGTTATATTTTACAGGTTATATGATGGAAACTGCTTCTTCCTGAAATAATATTTTGATTGCTTATTTAATCAATTAATTTTAATCTGATATATTTTTATTCCAGGAGAAACAGACGACAGGGAACAGGCAAAACTTGAAGTAAAAGTTTGGGATCCAGATAGCCATCTCACTGATCATCAGATTGACCAATTTTTAGTGGTAGCACGGTAAGATTTACATACCCAATTTGGACTTTGAATAATGTAATGAAGTGTTAAGTAATATTTGTTAATTTTTTTAATAGTCAGGCTTGATAACATGCTGAAATAAATTTATTTTTAATTTTATAGTCCAGAGTGATTCCAGTTTGACTATCAAATTCACATCTTCCATCCTATTGCCATACTTTTTTGAAACTTTGAGTACAGTCTTAAGGACTGATTACTTTGAGTACAGTCTCAAGCATAAGTATTTCTCTGCTGGATTGGACCTCTAGCCCATGTAGTCTAGAAGTCTGTTACCACCGTGGTCAGCCAACAACACAAGGAAGCCTACTAGTCTCCCAGCAGATGGTCTTCAGTGGCACTCACATGACCATTAAGGCTAATAGTTGTTGATCCCCATGAGTTACAAGAATTGTTCTAATCCAGGGGTAGGCAACTTTGGCTCTTTTATGACTCGTGGATTTCAACTCGCAGAATTCCTAAGCCAGCATGGCTCAGCTTGGAAACTCTCCCTTTCCCCTCAGCATGGCTGGCTCAGGAATTCTGGGAGTTGAAGTCCACAAGTCATAAAAGAGCCAAGGTTGCCTACCCCTGCTCTAATCCTTTCTAGTAGCCGGCACCACATCTTCCAAAGTTTAATTGTGCATTTTGTCTGTCCCATTTCTTCCAGAATTCAGTTTCATTGATTGAACTCTGGTTCTAGTATTTTGGAAAAGATAAAATAGCATTTCCTTGTCTACTTTATCTACACCGTGCATAATTTCTATGCCTAAACCATGACCACTCTCATTCACTCATTTCTAAACAAAACATTCTTGTTTTTGTAATATATTTTATTGATTTTTTTAAAAACATAAATCACTTAATAATTGGTGAACAGTGTGTTGTCTGGGTTTACATTTCTAAAACAATCACTAACAATTGATTTCTATAATCCATAATCCACATAATGGTTTTTCTCCCACAAAATGTAAAGTATTTTTACTGGTTAAGATTTTCTCAAAAATTAATTACATTTAAAAATTTAAGTCTATTTTTTCCATATGAACCATCTCAGCACTTTTACATTTCTTAAGGAATAAAAGATAAAACAGTAAAAAAA
>NW_015386505.1:1063577-1068077 GCF_001527695.2 Protobothrops mucrosquamatus | reverse complement strand
AATTTGTCTTGCGTGAAAGTAATATATAGATTTTTCCCTCTTGGATTCTTATCATTTTGGTTGTTATCCTCTGAACCCACTTATTCTAGTTGTGGCCAAGAATGGGCAGTGAATGGGCTACTTATGAAATATAAATGAATAAACATTCAAAAAAAGTAAAAAGTGAAGTAAATATTGCTTAAGGAAAGGGAAGGATATAAATGCAACAGATAAATAATTATTATTAATTATTTTGCTAATAGTTGTTGATAGACTACATCTTTGTGAATGTGGCTACTACCATTTATATTTCATAAGTAGCTAGAGATTTCCAGGGTAAGAACGTTGTTAATGTAAGCACATAACTGCCATTCATGAGCAAATATTTGAAAAAGAAAGAAAGGCCAGATTACTGTTATACAGAGAAAAACACCGATGACAATCACTACCAAAAATAAACTAAAAGAACATGTCAGTCAAGCAGCATTAATCACCCAGTAGTGGTCTTTCAGTAGAGTGAAAGTAGTGGTCCAATTTCATTTAAAAGACCTTTTAAAATAAGAAAGATTGAGGAAAATGAATAGTTGATTGCCTCACTCACTTATTGCAAGAAACACAGTTTATCTTACTTTACAATATAAACCACCCAGTTGGAAAATGCTGTGGCATTTCCGTTGAAAGCAAATCTTTAAAAAAAAATAAAGAAAATATACTTTGAAATTTTTCCTTGAAGTTGAAAGTTGACATATTGGAGTAGTTCTGATGGTGAGTTAATTCATATATTTACTTATATGACACTATATTGTAAGATATTGTTTGCACATTCTTTTGTCATGTGGAAAGCAAGAGCTACCTATTTGTTAAATCTCACATGTAGTTCACAAAATCCTGTCAAGTGGAAGCATTTGACTGGTTCCGATATTGATAAATGTTCTCTGAGCCAAAGAGAAGTAATGGTTACATAGTTGGAAAATAATTCAAAGAATTTTCTTAAAATGCTATGTTTCTCTTTGTGTTATTGAAATATGGGTAGCTTTATCAAGTCTGTGGTTATAATTGGAAATTATAAGAACCCCCATTACAATAGTTCTGAGAAGATTCTGCATTCAGAAATAGATGAGTTGTGGTGATCTTCAGTTAGTTGACTACGATACTTTGGACGTGGGACTATTTTTGAAGACTATCCAATTAGTTCAAATTGTGTCTGCTAAGTTGCTGTCTAAGAACATTCTTGGACACAGATTTCAGCACCAACTTAAAAGAGCATCACAAGCCGTTTCTCAATGTTGGTGCTTTTATTATCATGCATTTGTTAGCTGTTGGAACTGAAGGTTAAGTTTTCCCAAATACAAATCTCACCTGGTTCTCTTTATAGCATAGCATAATAGCATAGTAATAGCATTTAGGTTTTTATATACCATTCCATAATGCTTTACAGCACTCTCTGGGAAGTTTACAATATAAGCATTATTTGCATATTGCCCCAATAGACTGGTTGCTAATTTTACTGACCTTGGAAGAGTGGAAGACTGAGTTGACCTTCAACCCCGTCAGGCTCAAACACCAGGCTGGGCGCAGAGTTTTCCTGAAATACTGCGCTTTAACCCACCAGGGCCTTAAGATGAAAGTAGTATTGATCCAAGAATTCTAGCAAATGAACACAAATCAAATTATCCCTCTTACTGGGGCTTCTTCCCACAGTTTGTGAATTATTTCTCATAAAGAAGTCATAGCTGTGATTATCTGAATTATTTTCAGTCTGAGAACCAACTCTTATGCTTACTTTTCCAAGATTCTAATTGTATATCAAAGACCACAGACTTGGTGCTAAGTAGAAAAAGGAGAAAAAGAGTGAAACAATAAAAATAATTAAGGAGTGCTAGAATTAACTTAATAAGTCTATTTTTAAAAATTAGTAAGCCTGTTTAAAAAATTAAATGAAATGATAGCATTTTGTTACCATTCTGTGTATCAAAATTTATGTTAATAGATTGACATATTTTTAATAAAATTTTGCCTTTCATAGCCCAGTTTTATACATGCCATTTTAAAGAGAAGTCCCATTTAATATAGTAGAGTTTACTAAATAAATAAGCATAGGGTTGAGGTCTCTTTTGGCTGGATCAACAAGTGTTTTGGAGAATGCTTTGAAATTCTATAATGCAGTTGAATGTGCATGCTAATCAACAATGACATATACTAGAGGTCAAAGGATGCATTTCTTGACAGTGTTTTAAAGTTATCTCAGTTTCATTGTGCTCATAATGCTGTTTCTATTCTTCCTTCAGTGCTGTTGGTACTTTTGCACGAGCTCTAGACTGCAGTAGTTCTGTAAGACAACCTAGTTTACACATGAGTGCAGCTGCTGCTTCCCGGGATATCACTTTGGTAAGATACTCTTTGAAATATACTTCCTTTTGCAAGATTAGTTAGATAAAAAGACAAATTAAATCCTGTTCTGATATGTTGATGATAATGAGGTTGAAAATGAATGTTTTGAGGGTTTTTGCATACATTCAGTAGATTTACACTATTCAGACCAACTCTTGCTGCTTGCTTTATCAACTAATCTTGGCAGGTGAGGGGTTGTACTGGTTAATTGCTTAAAATAATCTTTGATTTATTTGAACTTACAAAATGGTAATGATTTTGCCAGGAATATTAAAAAAAATAAAATTGTTATTTTTACTTTTATTTCCTCTAGTAAATAATTTCATTATCTCCCTATGTTTATTGTATGTAGTGAAAAAATATGCAAACTTAATATGTATATATCCAGTTGAGCTGCACAAAGTATTCGGAAGAGGTATTTGTGTTGTGTGGGAACATGAACAAATCACCTCTATTCGAATGGTTAAAGCCATTGCATCATTTGATCAGCTGCTTCAGAAACCACTTGTGACTATTTGTATAGGCATTTTCACACACAGCCATTGCAATAAGACAAAAGCAAGGAAAGCGAATAGGCTGTGCCTGCAGATACATTCTTCTTAGTGAAAATGTGAAGTGGCTGTGCATGTACACACATATCAAAATAAGTAGGAGTAACTTTCAAACCATCTGCATGAGTCTTACAAAGACTGTGTCTGCTTTGGTGATTGAATAAGAGGCCCTATTCACACTCCTAATTGTGTAGCGGTTCTTTCAAATTTATTGTGTTGCCCTAATACACAGCAATAGTAATTTGAATTCTATTTTGTTTTTTAAAGCCAGAATTAAAGACTAGTAAATGCATGTATCAACAGTATTGAGTGCCTAATCTGTGTTAATGATAGAATTCTAGACCAGTAAAAGTCATGCAGGCTCCCCCTCTGCAACTCCCATATCGGTTTTCCAAGCACAGCTAATACATGTTAATGTTTAGCTGTTTAATCTACTAGAAATAATGCTTGGATTCTTAAAAAAATTGTATTTTTTCTGTATTTTATGTATTTTTTAAAAAAACTTTTTCTGCTTGCCCATCCCTGTTCTATTAAAAAAAGAGATATAAGCAACTGTTTCATTATAAAGCTAAATAATGTAGGATACCTCCAAAGGTTGAGACAATTACATTACATTAAAATATTACAAATTTTGTACTGAAATGCATGGAGACATGCCACCAATTTTGCAGTATCTTCCAGTATGGCTGTTAACTGGTTAAATTAAAAGAGTAGTATCATGAAAGTCTATTTTTATATAGTACGAGTGTAGAGGTTTTTTTTCCAGTAGAAAAATTATTGGGCAATTATATCCTTGTAATCATAATTTCTACTTGTCATAAACCTTAATATTCTAGTTGAAGTACTGTATTGGGTTTGGAATATTGTCACAAGTAGCATACTACAAGAGAAGGTTAAGAATGTAAAATCATCAATATTACAATGCAGGGGTGGGGAGCTATGGCCTTTTTAGGTTCTGTGAACTTCAACTCCCAGAATTTCTGAGCCAGCATGGGAATTGAAGTTCATAGATTATAAAAGGACCATAGTTCCTCACCCCTGTTATAATGGGAGGATAATCTCCTGTTTGTATCCTCTTGTTCACTAAAATTCCCCTGCTATTGGCTGACATTTCATGTCTAACACACACATACACACAAACAAACAAACAAACACATCTTTGCTCATTTTTTGTGTTGAGAAATATATATATATATATGGGTGCTTTTTTTGAACACCCTGTCAGCCTAAATATGGGAGAGAGAGAAGTCTTTTGCCTGCATCAGCTCAATCCAAAGCCATCCACAGGCAGCAGTCGCTTAACTGCGACATCATATATGTTTTTCAAAATTTGGAATGCTAACAAAGAATTAAGGGAGTACTGAGATAGCTATTTCTAACAACTCACGATCACCAGGAGAGTAAAAAAGTTTAAAACTTTAATTAAAAACCAAGCTTTCGCTGGGAGCTCCCAGCATCATCAGGGTTAACAAGCCAGTCTATGGGTGTGCCTTAAGTAAGGTTGTTTGACATCTGCGCCCGGCTCCTAGAACGCGTGATTGGCCCCAACCAATTAGCCTGTGTCCTAATTATTCCTATC
>NW_015386505.1:1061899-1062947 GCF_001527695.2 Protobothrops mucrosquamatus | reverse complement strand
AACTCACGATCACCAGGAGAGTAAAAAAGTTTAAAACTTTAATTAAAAACCAAGCTTTCGCTGGGAGCTCCCAGCATCATCAGGGTTAACAAGCCAGTCTATGGGTGTGCCTTAAGTAAGGTTGTTTGACATCTGCGCCCGGCTCCTAGAACGCGTGATTGGCCCCAACCAATTAGCCTGTGTCCTAATTATTCCTATCACACCTGCGTTTTGGTCTCCTTTCTCACATTTAAAGGTTGCTCTTTTTGTTTCTGTGACGTTAGCTTTACTGCCTGCTGAAGTTCCCTTCACTCCCTCCCTTCTCTTAAAGGTGTTCTCCCCGTATTCACTGTCTTCCCATGAGTTGCGTGGGAATCCTGTAAGTACTTACAACTACTGCCCTCCTCTTCTTTTTCAATATATTCCCCTTTACTGCCTGCTGAAGTTCCCTTCACTCCCTCCCTTCTCTTAAAGGTGTTCTCCCCGTATTCACTGTCTTCCCATGAGTTGCGTGGGAATCCTGTAAGTACTTACAACTACTGTCCTCCTCTTCTTTTTCAATATATTCCCCTATACCCTCTATCTCTGCATTTCATTCGTGCGTCTTCCCCCTTGCTAGCTCCCCCTGCTGCGGGATGCGGTTTGCATTGCGCACAATTGGCCCTCCATGTCTTGTTCGTGGGGCCGTATGGTCTTGGTGTATATGCTCATCCTCCCCAGCCTCGCGTGCCACAGTAGGATGGGCGTGTGTTCCCTTCACCCCCTCACTGCGTGTACGAGTTCCATTCCTTTCACCACTTCTACTCCTCCGTTTGAGCTCTCCCTCCCGGATCTTACGGGCAGCCCTGCGTTCGGACCTGCGTTCGGAATCCTTCCCAAATCGCACGCCCCCCGCATCCATGGCTCAAACGGAGCTCAAACGGAGAAGGAGTAGAAGTGGTGAAAGGAATGGAACTCGTACACGCAGTGAGGGGGTGAAGGGAACACACGCCCATCCTACCGTGGCACGCGAGGCTGGGGAGGATGAGCATATACACCAAGACCATACGGCCCCACGAACAAGACATGG
>NW_015386505.1:1027484-1061538 GCF_001527695.2 Protobothrops mucrosquamatus | reverse complement strand
TATATATATATATATTCATTTTCTGATACGTTCTCCCCAAATTTGTATTTGAAGGCATACCGTGAATCCATCTCAACTATCCCTAGCTTATTCCCAGTTTTTAGCCAATAGTTATATAAGCTTTATAACTGTTCTGTCATTTCTTGGCAGCTTATGTACTGTATACATACACACATACTGATGTACATATACATAATGTAGGCATGTGAGATACATGTTCCACCTATATGGTATTAGCTTCTGTGTTCATCCCCACTTCCATTCTTCTGAATTATCCCAATACAATGCAACCAAAGGAATTAGGGACCTGGAAGGAAAAACCTGTGGGGGTTTTGGGTAGAACCACTGTGTGCATATGAAAGACAAAACTTCGTGGACACATGATAGCTGTCTTCAAGTATCTGAAGAAGTGTTATCTAAAAGACAGGGCAGAATTATTCAGAGTTGTTCCTCAAGATAGGACCACCAATGGGTTTAAATTACCAAGAAGTAAATTTTGATTGGACACTAGGGGGAACTTTCCCTAGTATAATAGCTGTTTAACAATAGAAGAGTCTATCTTTGGTGGCCATCTGGAGGTGGAAGTGTTTAAGCAGTGTCTGGATAGTCATCTATTTGAGATACAGCAATAATAGCTGCACTTGGAAGAGGGTTGGTCTAGATCAGACATGTCAAACTCGCGATGTTTCGGAACTTTTTCCCCATTGCCGGCAATAAGGTGGGTGGGGTTTCCTCATGACGCGTCCGGCCCACGGGCCGGCAGTTTGACACCCCTGGTCTAGATGTTCAAAACATATCTTCAAAATCACTTCCAACCTTTTATGTTCTGTCATTGTATTGTCTTACAGGTGCAAAGAGTTATGACTATCCAGTTGTTCAGAAATGGTGCACTTGAAAAGAGGGATTAACAAATAAAGAGTTTTGCAGAGCCAGTGAGGAACCAAGCAGAACAGTCAGTGAAAAAATTCTTTATACAAGCTTTATTTGGCCCTGACATGGTGCCACCTATCAGACTCCTCCACTTCACCCCCCCAAAAAAGGACCAGACTTTTGCTGCCATACTTTTCCCAATATACAAGTTTCTCATTCCTATAATTCAATTCGTAGTAAGCCAAGTAAGTATGGCACGTCAGGGCAAAATAAAGCTTGTATAAAGAAATTGAGAGCTAAGGTAAATCCAAAACAATGTTAGCCTTACTATCCCAATTAGATGAAATAACTTATTGGCCAACTACTAATGTCAGTGATGGAGAGGTCTTCACTCAACTCTCATCAGCATTTCCCAAGGAAATGGTGTTCCATAGAAATGGAACTGTAACATATGTTGTTGCCAGGAACTCCAATGCAGCAAAATACATGTAGTTCTTGAGTTATAGCAGTTCATTTAGTGGCCGTTCAAAGTTACAGTGGCACTAAAAAAAAGTGACCTATGACCATTGCAGCATTCCCTTGGTCACATGATCAAAATTCAGATGCTTGGCAGCTGACTCATATTTTATGAAGGTTGCAGTGTCACAGAGTCATGTGATCAGCTTTTACGGCCTTCAGTGGGGAAGCCAGATTCACTTAACAAATGTGTTACTAACTTAATAACTGCAGTGATTCACTTAACAACTGTGGCAAGAAAGGTCGTAAAATTTGGCACAACTCACTTAACAAATGTTTCACTTGACAACATAAATTTGGGGCTCAATTGTGGTCGTAGGTCAAATCTGGACTCTCCATAATTATTTGATTTGATTTGCTGTACTAAAATAAATTTCCACTTCAGTTCACGTCTCTGCTAGGTTGATTTGCTAAATCATAATACTTAAATCATAATACCATGTTGAAGATTTAAACAGTTCTAAAAAGACACATGGCAGACTCCTTGAACTGGACTTGACTATAAATCACAGCCCCTTAATTTTACATGGCATAGTTTGATAAAAACCACATAAACAGTTTTGTGCTATAAGTGTTGAGGGTAAGAATTCCCTCTTATACCCATGGTAGTTTAATTCTATTATTTTTATTTCCTGCCTTTCCAGTGTTTCAGCAGTGTTTCCTATCCATGCTTCTTGACCTTGAATCAGTGATGTCTCACTTCCTGAGAATTACTGGTTCGTGGCTTAACTCTCTCATACATGACGGGTCAAAATGATTCATTGTAATATTTAATCCAAAAATGCATTTAGTATATTGCTATTTAATACCTATATCTAATCCTTTTCTTTTCATTCCTAGTTTCATGCAATGGATACATTACATAAACACAACTATGACCTGAGCAGTGCCATTAGTGTCTTGGTTCCCCTTGGAGGTCCTGTTCTTTGTAGAGATGAAATGGAAGAATGGTCAGCATCAGAGGCTAGTTTGTTTGAAGAAGCCCTGGAGAAATATGGTAAAGACTTCAATGACATACGGCAAGACTTTGTAAGTAGACTTATCTAAATTATCATTAAATTGCCCTTAAGTCTTTTATGACATTTTTTTCTATTCCACAGTAATATAAACTCACTTGATGTTTCCAATATTTTTGGAGATGAGGAATGTTGACTCTGCAGGACTAAGCCAATTTCCTAGGAGTTGAAGTTGAAGTTGGCCTGAGCCAACTCAAGTTCATAGTTTTTGAGCTTGGAAAAAGAATGAGATTTAACAAAGCTCCCTAAACTTGGAATTCTGAGTTTTGTCATGGGGGGGGAGGAGGAGAAAAACGCACCTGTTTTATCTTTTGTAATAGAAACATTTAAATAAGTGATATTTAAAAATCATAAATCTTCATAGGAGAGTCTAATCATCTCACTGTGATATATATAGTACAATGTAAGAATCATTTCCCCTTTGTCTAGTACAGGAACAGATTGCTACTGAAGAAGTCCTAAATAGAAGAACTTTTTTTCCACCCTGGGAAAAAAAGTTTTTTCAGCCCTTTAACAGTGTTTCTTACACAGTTTTAAATGCTAAGAATTGTGGATAAGTGTACTATATTTTCTAGTTCTTAGGAGAAAAGAAATTAGATTTTGGACAAGGGTTTACCAAGCAAGCTCTTAATGTATGTATGTTCACTTACCACCTGAAACAATTAGAGGATCTTATTTCTTCTTCCCCCCCCCCCCATGTGCTCATTGTCATTAATTCACAGATCGTACATAGCTTAAATGACCACCAGGAGGCATTATGTGACAGTTTTTGTCTCATTTGGAACTTGTCAAACATAGATAGCCAAAACCAGATATATGGATATATGGATCTTTGCATTTTAGATAACAACATGTTAGTTTTAGGAGTTGCATCAAAATATATGCAGTGGAGTTGCATCAGAATATATATGGAATCCGTTAGAATAATATATACAGTCCACCTTCCCTATTCAGACAAGAACGGTACAGATGTTACATAATGTTATGCCCTCATATCCAGGTTTTTCATGACTTCCATCTCTACAAAAAATTGC
This sequence comes from Protobothrops mucrosquamatus, assembly GCF_001527695.2. Classification (NCBI taxonomy): domain Eukaryota; kingdom Metazoa; phylum Chordata; class Lepidosauria; order Squamata; family Viperidae; genus Protobothrops; species Protobothrops mucrosquamatus. Next base: position 1,058,102 of record NW_015386505.1, on the reverse strand, counting down.
TTGTCTCCGATAATCCAACTATTTCATCATTTTCTTTTTAAAAGTGTAATTTTGTATTAAATGTTTTTCAGCTTCCTTGGAAATCTCTGACTAGCATCATTGAATATTATTATATGTGGAAAACCACAGATAGATATATTCAGCAGGTAATTTTTTTTGCATTTATAACATTTATAATGTACAGTGTGATATAAAACAATATCAAACATTTTTAAGAGGAGACTTTCAGACATTAATTTTTTTTGCATTTATAACATTTATAATGTACAGTATGATATAAAACAATATCAAACATTTTTAAGAGGAGACTTTCAGACATTACAAAATCCCTACATAAAAGGTGCAACTAAATGGAAATGTACATGTAACGTAAAGTTGTTTTGCCTTTCTCCATAAAACTTTACAATGTCATTGCTGCTCACTCTTTAGCAATTCCTTATAGAATGAGATGTTTCAAAATCGTAATTGAAAATCACATTATACTTATGTCTTGTACTTCGACTGTTTGTGATCTTGCTCTTCTCCAGATGTCTCTGTTTTTGTAGTTGTGTAACACATTTCTGTCCTTTCATTAAGCTCTATATGCCTGGATGTGCTCAATGCATGGGGGCTGGGAAGTTAGATGGTGTGTGAAACGTTGCTATTGAGTTTTTATTGAGTTTGTTTTTTGGCTGTTTTGGATTTTTACACTTTTGTTGCTATTGTGTTTTGTATTGTTTGTAGTGTGTTGTTAGTCACCAGGGGTCGCATCTGTGAGGTTGCAATGTAATTTGAGCATGCAGATAAATCTGGAGGACATTGGGTTGAGGAAGGCCATGTTCGGTTACCATGCATAATAATTTCTAAGTACTAATTCCTATAATTTCATTTCCCCCCCAAGAGGTTTAATTAGACCTGAAGACATTCAAGAGTTAGAGTAATTGAAACATGTTGCCCTGAATCCAGAATAACTGTTATACAAAAATGGATTTTTATGGGAGGGCAAAACATCAGGGAATTTTACCAATTCTTTTATTGTCATCATGCCGGGATATCTTTCAGACTATTCTGGAGGTTTTCCTAATCAGAATTCTCTTCCCTGGATCTCTGGATTCAGGCCTTTTTCATTTAAATATTTCCTGAAACTTGATCTCTTGCCATTAATGGCAGCTATGCATAGTTTACATCACCCTAGCCAAAGTTGTCTAATAAATGAAGATAAGAAATCATAGTTTGGATCTAACTTATTTGAATGGTTTATGATTAGTTTTATACAGTGCTTTTTTTGTAAAAAAAAAAAAAAAAAAAGGTGCTGGAACTCCCACATGTCATACAACCCACCTTGCCTACCCTACAAGGTTCCATCCAAAAAAGGTGCCGGAACTCTGTTCTGGGCGTTCTATGACAAAAAAAGCCCTGGTTTTATAAATTATATGTGTTTTACAGTTTCAGGATCCAGGCATAGCTGAGAAAGATAATTTCTTGTCTTTTATTTTCTTCCTGTTGCAAACAGAATAAAAAGGGGGTATGCACATGCCCAAAGTCCTTCTACAGCTTGATTTCAATCACCTGAATCCTGGGAGACTGTGAAACTAAGGCATTGGTTGTTTTGCCTTTCTCCATAAAACTTTACAATGTCATTGCTGCTCACTCTTTAGCAATTCCTTATAGAATGAGATGTTTCAAAATCGTAATTGAAAATCACATTATACTTATGTCTTGTACTTTGACTGTTTGTGATCTAATAGATGCATTTTTTTTCAACTTATTGTTTAATTCTTCTAATCTGTTTCAATTAATCTGTTAAAGAAGCAGTTAAGGAACAAATTGCTCCATATTGTCGCTACATAGTGGAGGCATTGTGAAAAAAGCTTATCAGAAGTTGGTGTATAACTAAATTTTGCACCATATGGATATAGTCACACCTTCCAATTAGCTTTCCTTAACTTCAATTAAAACAGAGCATTATAAATTTTTCTCATTTAGTAGAAATATATAAATATATTTTCTGGGGGTGTCTTAGCAAGAAGTGCGTCAATGTTAATATGATCAGTTTTAAAGCCCTAGGTGTTTTCAGATGGGAAATCTAACAGTGATTATGATATGTTATTTTTAATGTATTTTTATATACTGAGTCTGTCCCAAACCTGAAATTAATATAGACTTTGTTATTTAATAAAAGTTGTAATGATTGTATGTAATGTATTGTAGTAATGATTGCATTTACTTAGAACATTTCAGTAATTATTTAGCAATAGTCCAACTTCACTGTATTTCTGTTATTGTAAATACTCACCGTAAAGAGTTCCTTTCCAGGGTTTTTGTTGATATGCTTTTAAGCATAAGCAACAGATCTGGTCTTGAAATTACTGACTTTTCAAATGTGTAGAATCTTATAGGAACTGTCCTTGGCCAACCTCAATTCTCCTTATGTTTCCTAGCAATAAATATACAGAAACAAACCCACATTTCATTGAATGCAAGTTCAACTTAAATTTATGCAAGAAATTTTTAGCTCAAGCTACAGTATATTGTCATTTCAGAGAAACTCAATTTTTAAATAGAGATGTTATTAATATTTTTAAATAAATTTTATTAAAAGTTTAAAAAACATAAAATCTAACACAAGCTAATAGAGAATAGAGAAAACTAAAAGAAGAAAAAAAGGGAAAAAAGCAAAAGTGCAGAAAGAAAAGATAAAAAGAAGTAGAAAGAAGCTTCTAATTTCCTTTGCAGCAAATATAAGCATGATTACAAAGTTATCTCTTACTCTATGGTTACAAAAAAAAACCCTTGCTTTTTTCCATTATCCAATCTTTTTTTCTAATCATCAAATTTGCAAGTCATAAGTGCACTTTTTTGTGTTTCATGCAAAAAGTCTATAAACATTTTCCTTTCTTGAATCAAGGAAGTGCATTTAGATATCTATGCAAGAAATGTTATTAAATTGACATGCTGCTTTCTTCTTATGGGATGGCTACAGTGACTGAATGATTCTTAAAACAGCTTTGTTAAAAGTTTTCATTAAGGTTGCTATTTTTAAATTTAAATTAAATTAAACTTAATTATAAAGACCCAATGAGAAGTATCCAATTATGAGTACTCAAGTAAATAACAGACTTGGTACAATTTGATTGTATCTAGAAGTGAAGTGTCACTACAGCATAATCCTTTCCTTGAAATTCCTATGCAGCCAAATCTCCATGGAAAGAGGCCTCGGAAGCCTCTGATATAAGTCTTAAAGACTAAACAGTTTATTGTAATTGTTTGCACAACATTATAATGTTAACATTGTGTTAGACACTAAATTATATTCATATTTTCTATTAGAAACGTCTAAAAGCTGCTGAAGCAGAGAGCAAATTGAAACAAGTTTACATACCAACTTAGTAAGTATAACAAACACTAATATCTTTATTTGAAAATTAATTTCAGTGTGTAGACAATAAATCTTAGTTTTTTAATTGAAGAAACAAAGAATAAGCATTCATAAAACTTTATTTTAATATTTTACAAACTTTGGTAAAATCCAGTAAGACCCAGACTCAAGTTGACATTAATAAAATAATTTTTGACTACATTTTATGTTAAAGTATTGCTGTAAACTCATGGCCTTTTCAGCTGCAGTTGAGTTTTAGTTTTAGTTATAATTGTAACTTCAAAGTAACTGACTTTAATTGGATGCATTACTATGCAATATAGAATTTAATAAAGAATTATAACTCGGATACTTTCTTTTTTATATATAAGAATTTGTATTAAGATTGAATTTTTATCGATATACACATAAGCAGTAGTCAAGTTTCAGGCTGGATTACAGCACTGTGGTGGCATTGATCGTGCTTCTGGGTAGTCTCAGGCAGGTCCAGGATAGAGAAGTGCATTCATTGTACCCCTCCTTGCAGATCATGGTATCCTTCTGGTGCTAACTTAGGAGGTTGAGAGTGGGGACATAGGTTCTCTTCCATCCTCTGAAACCAGTTCCAGTCAGTGTTGGTAGGGAGTGAAGAGTATAGTCCCAGTCCTCTACTTTGCAAGGCTCCACAGGACTTTATTCTCCCCTGCTCCTATTTAATGTCTGTGCAAAGCTGTTTGTTGAGACCATTCATTAGTATGGAGTTAATATCATCTGTATGCTTATTATGTCATTTATATACCTCTACTCTGGACTGTCCAAGGCTTTTGAGGCTCTTTTCCAGTGTATGGAGGGTTTGAGGGTCTGGCTAGGGAAAAAACTTTGGCTCAACCCTAACAAGATCGAATGTCTGTGGATTTAAAGACCCCACCCTCAGTCTAGAGATTTTCTACTATTATCATAGATTGAGTTATCTCTCCCAGATAAAGTTAATATTTAACTTGAAGATCTGGTGCCACTTGGGGTCCCAAAAGCCTTTACACAAATCTGTCTTGTGTACCAGTTGTGCCCATTCCTAGATCAGTAGGTATTGCTCACATTCACTCATGCCATAGTCACTTCCTGGTTGAACCATTGCACTACAGTCCAAAATGTAGTGGTGCACACAATGATAGTATACCATGATACATACATGTGACATCATTACTACAGGAGCTCCACTGGGTCACAGTAGGCTTTTAAATGTAGTTCGGGATGCATGGTTATTTCTGGGACTTTCTGTTTCTTGTAGTCCTCCCACTACTGGCAAGGCAGGCATGCTTCTTTCTGTGAAGCTGCGTCAGTGGGAGTTACTTGAAGGTTTAGATTACAGCTAAATTTTATTTTACAAAAATCAAAAATCATTCTACCAAATATTGACACAAACCCATATACATACTGTATAGTGTTTGCTCAGATGTATTTAAGTATCTAATCAAAGGAGAATCAAACAAGCTATATGTCTTTGTTAGGATGCCATTCATGGACTATTTGCAGCTGTAGTCAAGATAATCTTAGATTTATTTTTTTATTTTTTTCTTCATTCACAACCAGCCCAATTCAGCATCTGATTTTGAGACATTATGAAAATCAATATTTTCCAACCAGATCCTAGAAAATTACCTAAGTTTGCTACAAGGAACTATTCTAGGATTATAAATGTAACATTCTTTCTCCCCATTTTTATGTTTGTAAGAAAAATGTAAATGTAAAAATTGCAAAGCTTTTTTGTTAACATATTTGCTTTAAAACTTAGTTTATTCTATTGAAGTAAGAACTTGGCCATTTTAAAGAATTGTATTCATGAAAGTGTTGATGGCATTTAAATTGTTTTATTATGCTGTACATACTTTCTTAATGATAATTGCTGCTCAAGAGGAGTTAATTTTTTCAGTGTTTTCATTCATATCTCAAATCTAGAATAGAATTGTGACTAAATTAAATCAATTAATTTGCTTAAGTACTGCAAGATTGGGAGAATCTGTGGGTGACCCAGAAGTAATTTTTGTATTCTGTTCTTTAAAGAAAAAAAATATATGTAAATAAGATTCCAAAGGTTGATAGATGTGATATAAATACATCTTTATAGGCAGTATAAATTAAAGTGAAAAGTATTTTAATACAGGTTCATATTTTATATTAAATTGAAGTCACTGTTTCATCAAACTCTTGAGTAAATTTTAAGGCTATTTGACCCTGATTAGTTCATTTGGAAAATGTTTTTCACATCCATGGGAAAGTTTATATTCTGTTACATCTCATGTTTGTAATAGATTTGGAATACAGACCAGATTACGTTCTGCCTGTGACCCTTATTAGTAATTGATACATTCTTACTTAGCCCAGGCCCCCTCCCGTCCTCAGTTGTACTTGGATAGCAGCCACAGATCCAATGGTCTGATCCAATGGCCATATTAACAAGGAATATTGTGAACTGAAGCACACCTGTAGCCATGAGATTAGAGAATAGTGCAGTTCAGAATAACTGCTAGATACCACTCTGAGACATGGTTGGCTGGGGTATTCTGAGAGGATAAATCCAGAGGTCTTAAAGTTACCAAGGTTGGATACCCCTGCTTTATAGCATCAAATTCAGCATTTTTTATAGCAGTTACAAAACTTTCTTCCATAGTAAATGGAACTCTGTTGTAACCAGAAAAATTACAGCTTTTTGAGAAAATGTTTTGGCATTTTCATAGAAAATATATAGTAGCATTTATCTGTACTTTTGACAATTATATAAGCAATAGAGATTGTGTGGATCAGTGATTTGATTCAATTTGATGCGGAAAACCAAGTTGATTTAACACTTTGATTCAAATGTATTTGATTCAGATCATATTGTCCATCTGAACCAAAGTCAGTTTGGCTTACAGCTCAGCTGAGTTGCCATCAAACCTTGGAATCAAACTATCACATAGCTCTTGTAGTTAGTTAAGAAATTTTTTAAAAAATGTTTCTGCCATATAGCTCATGCTATTAATCCATGTGTATTTCGTTTTAAAGCAACAAACCGAATCCCAGTCAGATATCCAGCAATAATGGAAAACCAAGTGCCATGAATGGGGCAGTTGGAGCACCACACCAGACTCAGAACTCACTAATAGGCCGTGCTTGTGAAAGTTGCTACAGTAAGTAAAAGTGTGTATGTGTGTATTTGTGTGTACGCGTGTCCTCAGAGATTTATATGGAACCCTTTCTTCTGGAAGAGTTTCCTCATAAAAGGGTGAATGTGAAGTGAATGGAGAAATCCAGTCACAAAAAGTTCTATGCATACATCATTCATCAAGAGTTTTAAGTATATATTGGTATATGTACTGTACATCCTGTGTAAAGAGAGAGTGCACTTAGTGTATACTATTTTTGAAGAAGTATATTGTCATTTTGTGGCTCTATATTTATGTGTAAATATATTAGTAAATATTTATCCTACATAGATTGAATAGATTTTATTTTCTTCTTCTTTTAGTCACACAGTCGCATCAATGGTATTCCTGGGGTCCACCCAACATGCAGTGTAGATTATGTGCACCATGTTGGATTTATTGGAAAAAGTATGGTGGTCTTAAAATGCCAACTCTAACAAATGAAGATAGATTTTCACCCAATCAGACCACAGAGGTAATGTTTCTTTGCTGATGGTTGTTAGCATCTTTGCTATTTCTTCTTAACTCATGTGCACATTTTCCTTTTTAAAGATAGTGTATTTAAACAATTGTATGACTTAACTCAGCTAACTTTTACAAGTTTTGTGTATGCTACTAAATTGCAGTATTGCCCAATTTAGTACTTTCCAAATACGTTGTATTTATATCTACATCTTAGTAATGTATTTATTTAGGGACATATATTTAGGGAAAGATTATATAGATGTAATATCTCTCTCTCTCTCTCTCTCTCTCTCTCTCTCTCTCTCTCTCTCTCTCTCTCTCTCTCTCTCTCATATTCACTTTGACACATGCACACCTCTGTTTAAGAGCTGATATTTGTGAGCTTTTCATTTTACAATAAATTTGCATGCAATCAAGATGACATGGAACTGATATGAAAATATATATAGATAACAATAACAATAATAGAGTTGGAAGGGACCTTTGAGGTCTTCTAGTCCAACCCCCTGCTCAGACAAATGGTTGTCCAGTCTCTTCTTAAAGGCTTCCAAGTATAGTATATAGATATAAATATATATTATTTGTATATGTACACACACACACACACACACACACACACGTAGTCTGCCTAACTTCCATCCATTCAGCGACTGAAGTTACGATGGTATTGAAGAAAATAGACTTACAACTGCTCCTTAAAGTTTCAGCTGCCTCAACACTCCTATGATCATGTGAACAAAATTCAGGCCTACCTGCATTTATGACCACTGCGCTTGCTGTCACTACCCTCCCGATAGTAGAATCAAAATGGAAGCAGTCCTGTACCTTCTTCCAAGAATGGCTTAGACCTGGGTGGGCCCTCATCTAATTGCTATTCGTTCAACAGGAGCAACAGGGACTGCTGGAACTGCCATCATGAAGTGGGTTAATCAGGTGGCGTTTTGCTCAATGATTGGTCCTTTAAACAAAGGCTACATGTTTATATATTATTTATTTAGCACAAATCAAAAAAGTATGTGAATATGCTAGACAGCACTTGGCTTGGTAATGGTACTTGTGAAAAAAATATTAGAATTAGTAGTTGATCACAAAACGGAATGAATCAGCAATGTGATATGTCTGCGGAAACAAGAAATGCAATTTTGGAACGCAACCTACTTTCCAATTTGTGATAAACACTAGTTTTACTTTATTCTGTTTTCTTTCATCCCTCTCAAATATTGTATCCATTCTTGGCGTTACATTTTAAAAACGGTTTCAGACTAAATTGGAACAGAATCTGAGAAGGACAGTGAGGGTGATTTGGAAACAAGATATCAAGTAATTATGCAGAGAGATTAAAAGAAACCTGGATATGTTTAGCTGTAAGAATAAAAAATTGAGGGGAGATGTAACAGCAGTCTTTGAGCACTTGAAAGTTGATCATAGAGAAGACAGCAAAGATGTCTTTTTCATAATTTCAGAGTGCAGGCCACTGGAGAATTGATTCAGAACTGAGCAACGTTAGCAAGAACGTTTTCACAGTAAAAGCTGTTTGACAGAGAAATGGGTTGCTCCTGGGGCTATTTCTTCAATGATAGGCTTCAATTCACTGACTGAGTTCATTTGAAGCTAGACAGCCATGTGTTGGGGAAGTTTTTCTGGGAAGTAGGTGATGAGAGTGCAGAGACTTAAGAACATTGGAACCTCCTGTTGGATATTGCAAACTCTCCACTCAGCCTGAGCCTGTCTCTTGTAAAGCTCCTTTCTGTGGAATGAACTTTTAGGTTTGTTTTTGATCATTTCAGAGGTCCATCATAGATGGGGATCGATGCATAGAGGAGATTCCAGACAGAAATGTGTTAAATTTGATGTCATTTTTGTTGTTGTTGTTGCTGCTGTTATTGCTATTTATTAAATGTATATGTCACCAGTCTTCCAACAACTCTGGGCAGTTATAGATTAAAACAGTGGTTCTCAACCTGTGGGTCGGGACCCCATTTGGGGTCGATCGACCATTTCATGGGGGTCGCCAAGCAAGGCTGTCCGCCATTTTTTTTGTCCGCAATTTTTTTGTCTGCCATTTTTCCCCCTTTTCTGGCGGGTGCCTTACCTCCCTTGGGCTGGGCCAGCTGGTGGTCGGCCTGCTCCGTCTCTGCCACTTGCCAGCTACGCCTCGGCTGGCGCAGGGGGCGGAACCACGCATGTGTGGCGCTCCCGGGCAGGGAAAATCCTCGACTTACGACCGGTTGGGTGGGTAGTCCTTGACTTATGACCGGTTTAGTCCTTGACTTACGACCGGTTTAGTCCTTGACTTACGACCGGTTTAGTCCTCGACTTACGACCGGTTGGGGTCGCGGCATTAAAAAGGTTGAGAACCACTGGATTAAAACATTAAAAACAAGAAAAGAAATACAATGATAGACCAAAAAAATGAAAGGTAAAATGTATAATTGCCCAACTCAAACCACTGACTCTGGGTGGCAGTGTTGTTATTATTGTTATTATTTCTTTCAGGATTCATGTGTCCGAACACATATGTCACGACAAGCAACTCAGGGCATACCAGTCCGGAACACTGGAAGTCCAAAATCTGCAGTGAAGACACGTCAATCTTTCTTTCTTCATACCACATACTTGACTAAACTTGCCCGTCAGGTTTGCAGAAATACCTTACAACTGAAGCGAGCTGCAAGAAGACCTTTTGCCCTCATTAACTGTGCTGCCATTAGGGCAGAATGTAAGATGTTTCTAAATTCTTAGTTTAATATGTCATTATTCCAGCCACTTTCTGTTGTCTTTTTTTGTCCATTATTATTATTATTAATATTATTTTGGCAATAAACATATTTCTGTCTGTATTCCCTTTGTGTTAATTTTATTTTCATTTGTCTTGTCACCAAAGACATTTTTCTAAAACTAATGTAAGATTATAGAAAAAATAAATTTATTAGTTATTGAATAATAAAATAGGTTTCTAAAGCAAATAATGGGCAGACTATCCTAGATTTGTGTGCCTGCTTCAGATCCTTTTGCCATGTATTTGCTTTAATTTCTCAATATTTAATTAATCTGGTGGAAAACAGGTTCACAAACTATTTCTTGGTATAGTATGGAGATGCCTTTTAATTGATTTTAGATCCAAACATATGGCTCATTGAAATTATAAAAAAAAATCCCATTAGTTTAAGAATGAATATTCATGGAAAATATTCAGAGTAATGGCACTGCACTTTATCTTTATCACTTTATCTTCTCTACTGGAAAAGCATGAAAGCAGGTCCAGAAGACTTTTTGAAAGACATACACGAGGGCAAATTTCAGGATAATTTTATGAGTTGTCCTAATGGCACAAAAACAGTTCATCACAAGAAATGAACTGTTTTTGAGGCAGCTGTAGGTTCTTGACATATGTTAATAACTTTGTGTGATAACAATAGCAAATAACCCCTGTCACCTAAGATGTCCCAAAGGTGAATCCTTTCCTTTTTTTGTACATTTTGTGTTTCTCAGTTCACTTCCTCATCATTGGTCAGCTAATTGTTGTCATATGATTCTTACATTTCTGAGTGAGGGAGAAGGGAGTCAAAATTGAGTGGATTTTTTCAGTATCGTTTTACTGGAAAGTGACTGAATAGACAGAGTTGCTGGTTTACATGATTTTTTTAACATTTTATTTTATTCATAAATTTTATGTGGTCACTCATCTCACAAACAGGTGACTCTGTGTGGTGTGCAACAGAGCTAAAAACAATGTATACCAAACAAGGGGGGACGATATTCCAAAAGTGGGCACCCCAGCAAAAAAGGCTCACTGCCTAGGACCCGCCAACTGTAGCTCCTTAGCCAACGGGAGCCAGAGCGTAACCCTTTCTGCTAGATCTGGTAAGATGGGTAGATGAGGGAACCACAAAGGTCAAAGAGAGTATCTTGAATTGGACCAAAAAACAGATTGGTAACCAGTGCAGCTTATGGAGCAAAGGTGATATGTGTGTTCTAGAAGAACAGGTACCTGTGCTGCTGAATTTTGCATTAGCTGAAGCTTCTGGAAAGTCTTCAAGGGCAGTCCTATGTACAGTGCATTACAATTGGCAGGGAGATGACTAGAATTATAAAAGAATGTGAATGTTTTTATATGTTAAATGTTGCCTCTGTTTTGCAAATTGAGAGTTGAAGCAAAGGGGATAAAGTAGTTTTTAAATTGTTGAACACTTTTTTTCTAAACTGTTCGGGGAAAAAACATTAAGACTATTTTATTTTTAAGCCTTTCTCCCATGCATTTATTTCTCTTCACAAAACATAGGTCTCACACTTTTTTCATTTATTTAAACTTTTCATTGATAGCTTTTCTTTTAAAGTGGGTAACACTTTTTATGCAATGAAATCCTTTTCTATTGTGAAAAAGGAAGAATTAATTCTAGGCATACAATATATAACATACCATGTGGTACATTAATGAATGTGAGACTGAGGAGGGAGAGATACCTTGATCCAAAGTCTGTTCCTATTTTTCTAAGCGGACATACAAGCTTTTCTGACACTTCTACTACCCTTCTTTTGTTCTTCAAAATCAGGTTAACTTATATCCAGTGGGATGTGATCAGCAATGCCCAAATGGACTAGTAATAAACTGCTACACAACATATAGAGTAGTTTGTAAACATTAACTTATATAATTCATTTTAAGTTGTATCATTAATATTCTTACAAGAGCTGGGTTAGGACTATTGGATCCATTTATAGAGATTTGGACCTTGTACAATGAATGAACATACATTCAGACAACAACTTAAAATTGTTAAGCTTTGAAATATTTTATAAACCGTGATAGATTGAGATAGATAGATTGTAAATAATATGTGATATTATTTAATCTGTTACAATGTATTTCGTTGTTCATGTTCTATTCCTTTCTTTTTTTCTTATTGTGGATACTTGCACACAAAATCAGTGTCACTGTTGTTGACAATTATGCCATGTGATCAAATAGCATCAAATTAATAAGATGTACTGAGTATGAGCAAATTCTGAGAGCCTAAAAGTGTGTAAGTTTAGTTTGCGTGTCATTGCATGTTTTCCTTTGGTTCCATGATTTTATTGGGCTTTCTTCAGAATAGTGCAGTTATCATTTTTTACTATTATATCTGCAAAAGGAAAAGAAAGGTATACTGTTAAGCCAGTCATAATGTCTGGAGCTCAAGGGAAATAGTGAGTAAACATTCACAAGTTTGTTCCTCCAAAAATATTCTGTCTTGAAATGCCATCTTTGAAAACTGCTATTTACATACTTTAGACGTTTCTCTATAATACTATCAAACAATCCTGAAAGTTTTACTGTTGACAAAAGGTTTTAATCTTGATCCAGCATCTGGCAGACCATAATATAAGAATTAGTGGCATACAGTATATTTGACTTCAATTACAAATTGCACCAATTGGTTTTAGAATGGTGAGAACTAGATATTCTTTTTAGATATCTTTTTTAATGAAAATCTCTAAAATGATTGAAACAGCCTGGCTCCTTTGAGTAATCTTTCATTAGGTATTCAAGCTACATGCTGGATGTATATTGGAAGATAAACATGGTTTTAAAATAGGAGGAATAAACAATAACCTGCATTATGCTGGCGATGCTACCATGGTAGATAGAAATCATATGATCTGCAAACTAGTAATAAAAATCAAGCATAGTGAAAAAAAGGGACAATGATTAAATATAAACATCAAGCTAATAACAATAAACGTGAGAGCTAGTTTGGTGTGATGGTTAAGGAATCAAACTAAAAACGGCAAGACTGTGAGTTCTAGATACACTTTAGGCACAAAGCTAGCTGGGTGACCTTAGGCCAATCCCTTTTTCTCAGCCCTCAGAAGCAGGCAATGGCAAACCACTTTTGAAATCTTGCCAAAAAAATTGCAGGGACTTCTCTAGACAGTTGCCAGGACTCAAAGACTGGCTTGAAGGCACCAACACATAATGACAGTAAATACAGCAAGGAGTCTTAGAACTGACAAGATACTGAAGTAGATAGTTTGTGTTAGGATCAACTATAAAGGAGTCAGATGTCAAGAAATATTTTGCAGACTAATAATTGGTAGGGTAACAGGTCTTGGAAAATACAGTCAAATGCTGCAATGTGCCTACCTTCAAAGAAAAGAACCAGGCATTGAAACTCTATCTCAATGGTTGCTTAGCATCGTCACTGATTTAATGGCACATAATCAAGACTACAGAACTGAAAAGAATTTGATACCTCAGGAATTTGCACAAATGACAGTGCCATGGGAATTTCTAGTACTAGGAAAGTGTTAACATTGAGCTATGATCTGTGATTCTCACTGAATCAAGCATGGTGCAGAAATCTCCCTGTGTAATATGTGGTGTTGAAAGTGCCACTCTTTGCTATCCATATACCTTTACTTAAATCTTTTTCCCATTCATTCTTTTAATGTGCGTTCCCAAGGAATCTCCCTGAGCTTGTAAAATGTCAAAATGAATTAGTTGAAAGTAAAGATGATGAACAGTAATCACATAGAGAGCACCTTCAGATGAATAGAAGGCAAGTGCAAATGAAGGAGGTCAAACTAGTGGAATAAGTTAGCAATGCAAATAATTTAGTTTGCCAATTTTCAGCAAAAAATTGATCTATAATGAAGTTTATTACATTTGAGAGTAATATGACTGTTGCATACTGATGTGTTTTTTTAAAAGCTTTTTTTAGAGCGTTCTCATACTGTAAGTATATGTTTGAAGATAAGCTTTTGCAAAAGATTAAAAATGCCTGCAGTAAATCCTGGACCCCTCAGGAAAAAAAACTGGTGCCCATTTTTCAGCTTTGGCATAAATGCAATTATATTGTAACTTTGCAAGTAAAAATATATCCAAATATCTCCAAAACATTAAACATAGGAAATACTGTTTACATCTTAGGCTGTTTGTGCATATATTTGACAAACTGTTATAACATTATTCTACAGATTTAACTTTTTGCAGCAATGACATCATAGTAAAACATGACTATGCATTGTGCATACTCACCTGTATCCCAAAATGGTTGATACCAATGAATGACTGGGGAATGTCCAGAAGGGCATTATTGCTTTTAAAATATTATAAATGTAAATATTGTAAATTTCTCTCCAGCGAAACTGGTGACAAAAAATATGCTTGGATCCAGTGTTTTAAAAATATATGAGGGGAATGGGAGAAATTCTTTGCTGCTATTCTTGTATTTTACTGCAGGGCTTTTAGCTGTAATCACCGATGTCCCTCAAATGCATACTTGCATGAGCACACACACACACACACACACACACACACACACACACACAAATGAACAGATGAATAAACAATACTTGAGAAAATAACAAAGAGGAAACTTGAATTAGACCACACCTAGGGCAAATTAACTATTGTTCCACTAGAAAAAGTTAATTTGATATTCAGTGATGACAGTTTAGAACTTTCAACATTAGTTATTAGTTAGACTTTTCTATTTCCAGGAACTTAATATATAACAGTGGGAATTGCATAGAAAATGGGCTGTGCTTAGTTTAGTTAAAGGAAAAATGTGCAAAAATTTTATATGCCATATGATCATTTCACATAAATGCATTTAAAAATACTAACAGTATCTAATTTTCCTAGATTTGTCATATTGCCATCTATGAAGCAAATGAACATGGGTGTGAAGATTAGATTTTTGTGAAGTGTTTGTAAGCTTGAATTGCTTTCGAACTATCCAGACTTTCAAAATAATGTTTGCATGAAATTTGGAAAAAGCACTCTAGAGGCAGGAGGGGGAATGAGTATAAATACTAAAATTAGGCCAATAAGTATAACTCTTGTATAAATGTGTCTTATATAAATAACACGTTTGGAGACAGATGAATGCAGGTGTTCCATGTGCAGTAATGGATTTTTCAATAAGTCCCTACAACATTTCCTTTTGGGTAGAAGTAGGGTGAGGATATGGGAGAGTTTGGGATGTTGATTTGTGAAAGTAGAAAAGTGCAAGACCTTCTGTGTCTCCACTTGGAAATCTTGACTGAGTCACTAAGTCAGTCATTAAGTTATTTTTGACTCCTAGCAACCATACGGATTTTCTCTATGATAATCTGTCCCTAACCTGTTCTTTTAGAGCTCCCAGTGGCACGTGCACTCATCACCACTGCAACTGAGTCCATCCGCCTTCCTCCCAGTCATTCTCTTCTTCTCTTTCCTTTTCCACCTTTTCCATCGTTAGAGCCTTTTCCTGAAACTTGGAAATCTGCTGACATCAACAATAAACAAATGGGACTGAATAAAATTTTCAAGTAAATTAGATGTACCAGAGTGACACTAGTCAAATTTCAAAGAAACAGAAACAGGTTTTCTACGTTTTGATCGTTCTTGTTTTTCTTTTAAAGAAAGGTGCATATATTTTCCTAGACAGAATTAGTTGAGGTGCCCTGACTATGAGGAAAAAGCCAGTCAAATTTAATAAAGAGTGGTGGATATACTTGAGGGAAATCTTTATTGTATAAGGATTCTTGGGTAAGAAATTGCAGTACAGCTAGGGGCCAGGGGTTTTTAAGATAATCAACAATGTTTTGGAATTCAAAGGTAATGATTTAACTTCTTCAGCCCCAATTTGGAATTGAATGGGCTTGGCATCCAGTGCTTCAATATCGAATAGAAACAGAAATAGAAAATTGGAAGTTCAACAGAAAAGCTACAGCAAAGGAAGAATTTGATACCTGTTTGAAACTGCATGTATGAAAAAACAATTTTGAGTCTTACTAGTTTGATGGAAAATGGCGAGGAAGAATCTCAAACTGAATTTATCCTGGGTGAAAAAGAAGATGTACAGATGCTGAACACCATTTTAAGGCATTGGATTGAAAGAGAAAAATGGGGGAAAGTGTCCCAAATGTAATTGACTTTAGATGTATGCAGAAAGAACTTTAGGATTGTAAACAAAGCCACTGAAGACAAATTTCAGAAATGAATAAAGAAGGATTCCAAAGATGTATGAACCTGGTGTGTTAGCAGATTATTCTCAACTGAGCTCTGTTAAAACTCATAGAACATACTTCACTTCCTCCTTTGTAAAGGAATCCACGACTACAGCATCCCCAATGTCTCTGTTTAAGCACCTCCAACAAAAGTAAGACGGTCTGCTTTGTTGCTGAGCAACATTTATTGTTGGGAAAATTTTGCTGTTTTCTGCCCTCCCCATGCCATGAATGTAGAGTTACAGTTAGAAGATGCTCAATATATTCTTGTCTAATCTCATAGATTTTATCAATATTTTTAAATCTTTTATTTATAAATGAAGATTTAACAAGATCTTATAGTAAATTCCTTTACTATAGCTTTTAATCTTTTCTAATTGATTAATTAATCTGGAATAATTATTGGGGATAAGGGTCAGGAAAAGATAAACAGAAAAAAAGGAAAGGAGAATATAAAAGAACAAATAATCTGAACCATTTGGGATTCATATACAAGGGCAATCCAGAAATAAACCTCTGTTTGAGAATGTGCAAGAAATAGGTGGGGATAGCGACACCTGTCCTATGGCGCCTCGCGCAGTAGTTCAGTAGGCAGTGAGGAGTGGAAGGAGAAGGTTGTGTTGCACCTGACTCATCCACTAGATGAAAATGAACCAGTTTTTTTAAAAAAATGAAACAGTGCCTTGCGTTGCACCATTTCAATGATGACAATGTGCTTCATGATGCTGTTACAGGGCAGTTTCCAGGCAGAAGATTTTTTTGCAGAAGGAATTTCAAACCTTGTAAGATGTTATGACAAGTGCTTCAACTTGAATGGCGATTATGTCAAAAAGTAATGTAGTTTTCTAATGTGTAAAATACAAGTTCTGTATCTTGTACTAAATAAGGAGGTTTATTTCCGAATTGCCCTCATATTTCAAATCTGCCCATTGCCTGATTTTCCAAATATGTTCTTCCTCTTATGCTGATGTTATGAGGAGGAAAAAAACTGTACCAAAGTTCACGTAAGCTATACAGATGTATTATGTATTTGTTTCAATATTTAAATGGATAAAATAACTATTATAAGCTTATGAATGAATGCAGTTATTGGTTTTATGCTGAATATCCTACAGTTTTTTATTTCTCATAACAACTTGGGCCCTGGCATACAAAAGTCTCAAACCTGGAAGTTATGCAATTCAGATAAATTACTTTTCTCTGTTGTATCTATGGTTTCTAGAGAATTTGGAGTGCTGTTATTTTTCATATGCTGAATTAATGAAGTAGGAAATGTATAATCTTGCCTCTCTGCTTGGAATTTCTACTTAAGCGAAGTTGGCTTACACTATTTCCTTTTTATATGAATTTTAAAACAATTAGCATATTGAGTAGACTATATGCTGATAGAATTATATTGAAAATGCTTGGGCAAAGATATAACAACTGATCACTTTTGAGTCCCATGTTTTAGTGCATCAAAAGCATAATAAATGGGCCATTCCTAAAAAAATGAAAGAAATCAGTCTTACAATATGTATATTACTTGCATAACAACTCATCCATTGTTTAATTCCATAGGTAGGTGAATTAAATGCATTCTCAGATCCAGTAAGCCTGAATGATTAGAAACCAGCTTCTGATTCCCCAATACTTTAAAACTTTCTCTTCTTGCATTGCAATTAAAAATAAAAATAAGGTTATATAGTTATATGCATTATTTGGGTTTGGTAAACGGAAAGAATTTTAAATTCCCTTTGGTATGGCATCATTGTGCATCAAATAAACTTTTAAAAGTTATTTACATCCATTCAGGTTTAAAAATCCTCTTCCACCAGAATGTTGAATTTTGAAAAATTTCTGAATCTCTTGGTATGTGCTATGGGCTACACTTTTTAAGTGCCTTCAATATTTGTTTTGAACGGTCTTCAGATTCTGCTGATATCTTAATTTCCCTGAATACAGAAGTTGCTCTCTTGATACATGAATAGGCAATAGTACCCATATTTCTCCCTGATACCTTTTTAATGAATAATTATCAATATTGTTTTAATATACTGATATCTATTATATCATTGCTTATGTTATAATCTGTTTCTAGCTGCTTTGGCATAGGAGATCAATTAATAATAATTTTGAATGTATTCATTTATTCATTCCAAAACCAGGCACCCTCTAATTCATTCCCAAAACAGATACTTTCTCTCTGCCTTCTCTTCAGAAAGAACAAAGTCATCTAACTGAAAAATAAGACAAACTGAAATGAAAAATAACAGAGTATCTAAAACACCACAGAACAACAGAATACCGCTGCCTGCATTGAAGCTTGTTCCAAGAAAAAAAGCTGGTATAACTTTTAAAGTATGCCAATACGGTAATAGAGAATATAAGCTCTAGCTCACTGCAAGAAATAAACCAACTGAAATACAGCATGGCTGCAGTCATAAGTGAAGACCTGGGATGCAAAAGCAACAAACAAGAAACATGGCTAAATAACACATCACCAAAATGGAAGATCAGGTTGGAAAATAAGATCAGCATGCTAAGATCAGATGAAACAAGAACAGATGAAAGAGGAGAATCTGAAGAATTAAGAATAAGAAGACCAAAGAATACCTGACAAAGAAATATCATCTAGAAACAAAGCAGATTAAGGAACCAATGAAAACAATAAACAGCAAATAACAGGTATAGCCAAGAAGATCAGCTGATATGAAGCTCAAATTGCACACTACAGGCAGGTGAATCAGAAACATTTCTCCCAGTCCATCAGTGGAGAAGCTGCAATGACCCAGCTAACACCTAACAAAGAAGAAATTGTGCAGTTCTGGGACCAGCTTTGGGATAACCCAAAGAAATGCAACAAGAATGCAGTTTGGATGAAAAAGAAGGTAGATAGGAATAAAAAGAAACTGACATGAAAGAACTTGTAATAACAGCAGAAATGGTGGAGAAAAGGGCAAGAAAGATCAAGAATTGGTCAGCACCAGGTGAAGATAAACAGCATGAAACATCTGATTGGTCTGCAACCACTCATAGCCAAGCAGTGTAACATCATACTTCAAGAAAGTGAAACTGAAGAGTGGCTAACATCTGGCAAAACTGATAATGAAAGAGCTAACAAAGGGGCAGCACTAGGCAGCTAGAGGGCAATTACCTGCTTATCAACAACTTTCAAATTGCTAAGTGGTGTTGTACCTGAGGTAGTCCAACAGCATCTGGTTGAAAAGAAGATCTCCCCATCTCAGCAGGAAGGAAACTGACCAAACAGCAGAGGAACAGAACATTGTAACTCTCTGCCATATGATTGACTAGTTAAATGCCTAGAAATAACAGTAGAAACAGCAAGTGCTTCATGCAAAAATCAATCAGTTGCTGATCAATAATGATAGACTGGGAGAGACTAATATCAAGAAAGGAATCTTTCAAGAAGACTCACTGTAACCTGTGCTGTTTGTTATTGCATTGATTCCTCTGTCAACAATATTGAACAAGCCAGGCCATGGATATTAAACATCAGAAAGATTTGTCAGGCTATCCCATCTCCTTTACATGGATGATCTGATGTTATGTGGAAAAACACCATCTGAAATGGAATCGCTGCTCAACACTGCCCAAATATGCAGCTGAAGTGCTGCAATAGAGTTGGACTTGACAAATGTGCCACTCTCACCATTTTTAGAAAAAAATAGTGAAAACTGAAGGAATCAAGATGCGCTATGGAAATAACTTGATGTCTGGATGAAGATCATCACTATGTATACTTGGGCATCCTCCAAGCTGACAACATAAAGCACATTGAAGTCAAGAAGAGGGTTAGAACTGAATAAATCATGAGAGTGAATAAGATCTTAAAGTCCATATTCAGTGGCAGAAATCAAAGTGATTAATACCTGTACAATTCCAGTCATTGGATACATAGCTGGAAAAGTGGCCTGGACTCAAGCATGACTAAAAGCCTTGAATAGGAAGAACATAGAATTAATAACAATGAATCATTCCCTTCATCTATGCAGTGAGGCTGACAGACTCCACTTAACAAGAAGCATGGGTGTGGAATGTTGGAAGTACACCAAACAGTTGATGAACAAAAACTGGCATCTGAAGGGCACAAAGAAAATGCACTGAAGCTAGTACTCTAGGAAGGTATACTGAATACTGAACAGGCCTACAAGAAAGACCAAATGGATAGAAAAGAGACATGACAAGTCAAAGTATTATATGGCCAGTACACACACACACACACACACACACACACACACACACACACACACACACAAACTAGCAGGCAACAAACAACAATAAAACCTGATAATGGCTAAGAACAGGAAAGTTGAAGAAAGAGACAGAGGGGCTAATTCTGACTACACCAGACCAAATCTTAACACAAATGCATACAAAGCCAGAATTGAAAAGACAGCAATAGACAACAAATGTCACTTGTGCAAAGAAGATGAAGAAACAGTGGACCCCCTAGTTAGATACTGCAATAAGATCACACAGACGATTACAAACAATGTCATGACAAAGTAGCAACACTGGTGCATTGGAAGATTTAGAATAGAATAACAGAGTTGGAAGGGACCTTGTAGGTCATCTAGTCCAATCCCCTGCCCAAGCAGGAATCCCTACACCATTTCTGACAGGTGGCAGTCCAGCCTCTTCTTGAAAGCCTCCAATGATGAAGCACCAACAACATCTGAAGGCAGTTTGTTCCATTGGTTGATTGTTCTCACTGTCAGGAAATTTCTCCTTATTTCCATGTTGAATCTCTCCTTGATCAATTTCTACCCATTATTCCTTGTCTGGATTTCAGGTGCTTTGGAAAATAGGTTGACCCCCTCCTCTCTGTGACAGCCCCTCAAATACTGGAACACTGCTCTCATGTCTCCTCTGGTCTTTCTAGGTCCCTGGGAACAACTCAATAGGGGATTAAAATGCCAAATCCAAAATGCCAGTCTAAACATCTGGTTGAGTGTGCAACTAACCATAATAAAAAAATAGGAAGAGATGATAAAATCTAATAGACTTCTTAAGCTCACAGAGGTGAGGGGAGTACAAGAGAACTAATATCAGATCAGATGGTAAAAGTAACATTATTATGAATTCTTCCTGTTTTTGTTCCATAAATGAGCCTTATTAGTGATATTGTGATGACATTTATATGACACTCTATTTCAGTTTATGTGACAGCTAATTATGGAACATTTCAAGTAATTGTCTTCCACTTGAATCTTTTCTCAATATGGTATGTGTTGGTGATAGTACATTTCTTGCTGGATCTAAAATATTGTATTGTCTGGAACCATGTAACAATTCATCCATCCTCTGTGTAATTTCTTTAACACAGTCATAATCAACCATTTTCATAGTGTCTCCACATGCACAAAAATAGTCATTTTCTCATTAGATCTTTTATATAAGTAGTGGAACACAAAAGGTTTTATTTATAGACTGTAAGATATAATGTCACTATGGAGTTGGATGAGGAAAGAAAATTACTTATGTAGATCATGTCTATGAGTGTTTCTGAAAGAAGTGGAATTCAGGGAATAGTTAGCATACCAGTCAAGACAAAGGTAACCAACTGAAGGGTAACAGGAACTTGGATAGTGCTAAGTCCTGCTAAATGAATTTCACTTTTACTACTAGTACTAGTGTAGTAAAAGAATGTTGCATCTAAAAGACTAACTGACATAGGTTGCCAAAATCTATAGCAGTGTTTCTCAACCATTGCAGCTTGAAGATGTGTGAACTTCAATTCCCAGAATTCTGGGAGTTGAAATCCACACATCTTCTAACTGCCAAGGTTGAGAAACACCAATTGATAGTGTAGTCACTTGCAGGCTACCAAGAACAAATTGCACAGATGGAGGACAGGCAGGAAGTGTTATGTCAGACGTGTCAAACTCGCAATGTCACGTGACGTCACGCAACGTATCGAAGCTTTTTCACCATTGCTGGCAATGGGGTGGGCGTGGTTTCCCAATCACATGTCTGGCCTGCGGGCCGGCAGTTTGACACCCCTGTGTTAGGTTAAGAAAATCCTCAAGATGGGATTTATTGTGATTCCTTGAGGCCACCCCATCTGGACTGTCATATGATGGTAAGGCTGGAAGTTATGATACTTTTGAACTTCTTTCTGTTACAATGATCTCTAGATGTTTTTGCTACACACCTTTGATTCATAGAGGGACAACAGACTACTTGCTGTCATTCTATGGTACATGATATGTGAGTGTCCTTTCAAGAAATCAAGCCCTGGCCAGTTTACCAAGTGAAAATCTTATATACTCCTACTCCTACTCCTCCTACTATTCTTACTACTACTACTACTCATCTTACTAAGAACAACTTCTTATCAAAAGGCAATTGGGCAGCCAGAGCTGCTTTGGGGTGTGTATTTTTTACTCCTCATTTCAGACTAATGTTTTCTCTTCAATCCCTAGATGCTGATAGACACTGTGAATTTATTGGGAATCCTTTGAAGATTAAAAGCACCAGAAAATCATTATCATGTATCATTGGATACTTAGGTGAGTGTTTCTAGCCAAAATGAATTTAAAAGTGAATACCATTGTATACAGTATGTCAGGTTAACTGAATTTGGTAAATGCAGAATATTTAAGAAAAGGCAATGTGCAAACATTAAGCATTGATCAAAGTGCTCTTGAAGCTGCTCTGTGCAACACCTCACTGATAACTTACAGCTTTGCGACATTTGCTTTACCCAACAAAAAATAGCTTTTCTACATACATGAATACTATATTTTAAAAAATGAAGCAGCCAGTTGAGGTGAATTAGCTATGCATCAATGATTCCAATCAAAGCAGTGAAATGGAATACATCCTGGCCCAAAGCACATTCTCAAAGCAAAGCAGTGGATCAAAAGTGCCTAATTTGCAAAATCCTAATAAGCCCAGAACTTTCCATATGTACTTAGTAGATTGGGAGACCATATAGCTCTTCACTGTAGGCTTTGATGAATATCTATTCTTTCATGGGTAAAGAACCTCATGTAGGTTTGCTCAGCTGGAACAGTAAACGAGGAACAGAGTTTTTATTGGTGTTTGGGGGCCTTTCTCTTGCTTTCCCTTCCTGTTGCCAGAGGGCTGCAATGGCCAAAGCAATGACATGATAATCTTGCAATTACTAAAAGGGACACTTCCATGCTTTGTTGTAATTTTTGCAGTATTTTGCATTTAAAAAAAAAATCTGGGAGAATTAAATACTGATTAAAGCTAGCAGTGTTTTGTTTTGTTTTTTCTAACAACTAGCAGTAAAAAATTACTATATTATTTTCTGTTATAACATAATATTGAAGACTCTACATGATGCACAAAAGAAATTTGGGATATATATATCTATTCACATTTATTCTGCAGATTATGAGTTATTATTTGATGTTTTTAAAAAATCTAATTCAGTATCAATTTGTGGATATATTTAGAAGTTTTGATATATACTATTAAACTTCCCTAGCATATAGATCTTCTGGGATTAAGAACATAATATTAGGCTTTCAATCATTTTTCTGAAATAAAGTGTGTCTTTTTCTTATTCTTTCAAAATTAAAACAGATCTATTCTGCTAAAAGTTAAAACAGGTTATAATATTATTAATAGTTTATGAGGAAAGTTAATATAGAATAGAATTTACTTATTCAAATAGAATTTACCACATTACTCACCTACTGTGGCTTATCAAAGTAATTGCTTGCCAGAGTTATCTAAACCATGCAAACAAGACGAAATCCTAGCTATCTATCTTGTACAGTTGAAATGGCTTCTCTATAATGGCTTCTCTCCCTTTTATTATTTTTACCAGCTAATCATTTACTGAATTTCTCATGTTTGACGTGACAGTCATAGACAGATATTCAGAGATAACTCTATCTTCTTCCCCAGACTGTAAAAAAGATCTTCTGTTAAACATTTTTATTGACATATATATTCCTGAGCTAGACAGATTTAGTAACCTTTGTGATTTCTCTGGCCTGACTTTATTTCTTTTTATAACTCTCTATTTCTGGAAATTTGCTATTTAAGAAATGAATTTAAGACACCTGACTTTTAAAGTTCCAGGTTCACTAAGTGGTGCCAGCAGGTCTAGGCAGAGGAAAATAGGACACTTTCTGTTAAATTATTGGTTTATGTCTTTGAAGAAATCTTTCCTGCAAACTGTGTTGTAGATTGAATTTGATTCACTAATGTACTCTCCCAAATTAAAGGCTGTTTCCTTCAACACCTGTGTACTTAATCTATATACTACTAAAACCTTCACTGTCATGACCTTTAACTGAGTAAAATGGATTTGGATTTGCAACTTCCTGTTGACTTCTTTGTTGACTTTCTTCTTGAAAGCCTGACAGTGAAGGAGGAAGGAAGGAAGGAAGGAAGGAAGGGAGGGAGGGAGGGAGGGAGGGAGGGAGGAAGGAAGGAAGGAAGGATTTTTGATGCTCCCTGCCAGTTTCCCACAAGGACACTCAATGGGGAAGCCAGCAGGAAGTTGGAAATCACTCCCACTGCTTCTTTGCTTACTCACGGTCATTCGTTGTCTGTTTAGATAAGGAAATATTTCTGAAACAATAAACCAGTGGGGCATGGATTGTCTAGTTATTATATAAAATTAAGGGTTTTCAGTAAAAAATAAAAATTGTATAAAGCTAATATAAATTGAATAAAGCCCTTGGAATAGTACAATGAACATTCTTAAAGATAAGCTAACCAAACGATATATTGATACTAATATGGTCAGGGCTTTGCTGGGGCTTGGAAGTGAATCCCTCTGGAAACTCAATCCCACACTTTGCAGCTGGATAAGGCTCAAAGATACACGCCCTAATAATAAAGGTCAGTTACTGTGGAATCAAGCATGGACTCCATTTATAAACCAGACTCTTATGCCTGGATCTCTTTCAGTTCATGCTAACAGACTTCTTACCATTTGTTTCTTGCCACAATGTTTAAATAATGCTAAAATTCTGGTCCCTGGCACTTTGCTTCCAGTATTACTATCCCATTATTCATCCCAAATGTTTCCTTTTTCTCTCTCCTCTTCATCCTTGGCCTAGAAGTGCCAGGAACTTTCTCCTCCGTCCCTGGCTGTGGGAACAGCAAAGGCTTGTATCCTTTCCCTGCTTCCATTTCCTTGTCACTGGAGCTGAAAAATTCTACCCCTTTGATTGGTTCTATCTCCCATCCTTATGGACAGAGCTCATGGGAAAAAGTGAGAGGTCTATTTCTTTTTCAGCAGAAGACAGGCAAATTCGTCCTTTTTTCTGAAGTTTCTACCTCACCTCACCACTTCTTGGTGATCAATTGAAAAGTAAGGAACTTCTGTATCTTCAGTATCTTTGATAGCTCCCCTTTGCCCAGAATCTTTCTCTTCAGAGTCAGATGGGTTTACTTCTTTTTATTAGTTATCCAACTGCTTCGCTCCCCTCTTTGAACTAGCTTTCTCCCTTTTAGAGTGAGAATTGCTAAGTGATGCTGAAGTTACAGTTTGGCCAAGCTTGTGAAGATATTGCAAATAGAGCCTTCAGAGGAGGCATGGAAGCATGGAGGTCAGTTTGTCATTTATTTTGATCCCACTATACTCTAGGGACCCTTGGTGCTTACAAGGCCATGATCAAAACAACAGAATTACAACAACATGCAATTCAGATTGCAAAAACAAAGCAAAGAAAAATAATAGTTAAGAACCAGAAGTGGTATAGGTGATGTTTCTAAAAGGTCTTCAGAAAAGCTCCGTTTTTAATAATTTTCTAAGCAGTCTTATTTCTGTAGAGATGCCATTCAGTAGAGTCAGCACTGCTACAGAGAAGACTGGCTAGCTTGGCTTCAGGGACATCATGGAAATGTGGGACAACAAAGAGCCCTCCTAGCCAAATCCAGTCAGAGTTCCATAATTACTTATTTGCCAAACCTTGAAAAGCTTTATAGTTATCACCAGCACTTTGAATAGTATGCTGAACTGAATTGCTAACCCGTCTAATAACCGTAATGTAGGCATAAAATTCTTCTAGTTTCAGAAGCCATTTAAGACATGGGAATGTATTCTGAGTAGTGTTTAAAGCATGGATAAGAGGTGGTATAAGAGCAGGAATAACTAGTATTAGGTCCTCCTGCAGCAGGTAACAATGCAATTGGTACATCAGCTGAAGCTGGTCAGCTATGTCCCAGTCATGTCCTCCTCCTGCTGTTCAAGTCATGAATCCAGGTTACAGGTGGTCCTTGCTTAACCACACTATTTGGCACTGGAATTTCCATCAGTGAACAATGCAGTTATTAAGTGAAATATCATGTTACTTAGTGTCAGCAGTTGTCAGGTGCAAGGAATCAGGATGACACAGCTAGTTGATCAGAATTGTATGTTTATTACTGCTCATCTATTGACAGGAATCTCACTAGTCTAGAGAAATTACTAGATAAGCACTGCAGATTTAGGGAGGATCTGATCTCCACTGCTTCCTCCCACTTAACGATTCCAAGCTGCCCAGTCTTTTCACTCTTTTCCTCACTTCAGCTCCAGATTCCACTGCATCGGTTTCAGTTGTCCCAGTTGCAGTTGTTAGTCCAGATCACTTCTCTTGCCCTGTTGTGCTCATCATTGCCTCTGCCACCTACCTTTGCTGTCCTCCATAGCACCAGATGACCTTTGTTATCTTCTTCTCCCACTGCTGAAAAGGACACCTGGCCTTCAGTGGAATGCAGGATAATGGAAAGGACAGAAATGGGGAGGCAGAAATGCAACCAGGCTATCAAGCAGTGGAATTTTGATCATGTGACTGTGGGGCGCTGCAATGGCCCTAAGTTCAAAGAGTGGCTGTGACTATCATTTGTTTGGTGCTGTTGCAACTTTGAATGGTTGATGAATGAATGGTAGCTAAGCAAGGACTATTGGTACCTGTTTGTTGAATACCATACACTTTGTACTCTTCACATGTGTCTTGCGTGTACAATGGAAGAGAATTTTATCTGTTTAAAAATGAATTCTGTCAAGTCACACCAAAGTTTGTTTAGTTAATTGGTTAGACCAGGGGTGTCAAATTGGTGACCCACAAGCCAGATGTGTCACATGCAGGCCACGCCCACCCCCACCCCGGCTGAGCAAAGGCAAATAATGTCATGATACGTCACGATACATCACGTATCGAGTTGACACCCGTGGGTTAGATCATCCTTCCATTCATCCATCCAAGCATTATCTACAGATCATCAGATTCTTTGCAACTCTACTTATTGTAAGTTTACCTTTCTTAATGCAAAGCAAAGACTTCATCAGAGAGGAACAGCACAGCGTTAATTACAGTATATGAATATGAATAGAATTCCTGCTAACAACTGGAAACCTTGCAAACATCTATTTAAATATGGAAACAGCTTCCAAAATATTTGTAACCTTGAAAGCAATATGCTTTATTAGCATATTGCTAATGAGCAAATGCTGAAAGAACAAGTTATCTAAAACATGCTACTCTAATTGCTAAACAAGTATTATGTCTCTTTTCACAGTGGCGGATAAGCTCAAGTAAATAATTTCCACAGATCCTCTGATTATGATAATTGCCCCTCCAGGTTAATCCAAGGTTTATCAATTTCCTGTCAGAAATCAGGAAATTTGAACTATATAAGTCCTCAATGTGATGATATGATCATGGTTTGAAATAACTAATTCTTTTAACAAAATTACAGAGATTCATCCTGCAATGAAGCCTAATATAATCAAGTCAACACCAAGCCTTCAGAGCTCAATGTCAAAGCGACTACTTGCTCCACCTGGTCATTCATCATTAAGTATTTTGGGAAAGAGAAATTACAGTCATCATCACAATGGCCTGGATGGTATGTATGAAGGCCTGATATCTTAACCTTCTTCCTGCCTGTTCTTTTTTTTTTTTAATTAACATTTGGGAGGATGCCAGTGGCTATATTTATCAGCTTATCACTGACTTTTATTCTAAGGAGTTGGTATAAATAAAATATGGTACAGGTAATAAATCAGGTTTGAATAAAAATAGGAGCTATTTTTAATCTTCCTATAAGAGAATATATCTATAACATATCACAATAGTGCTTGAATGAGAAACCTATTAAGTATCCCACTGAGAAGGTTTTAACCAATTTCTACAGTATACATCTATGATACAAGCAATTTTAAAACTTCACATATCTTTAGCTGCAGGCTTAGTATTAAGTAATGGATTTTTTTTCTTCTGTTCAATCACATCTGATTTTTGGAAGCTGCCAGGACAAGCCCCTGCAGTTTTCTTGGCAAGCTTTTCCAGAAATAGTTTGTCATTGCCTTTTTCCTGGGGTGGAAAGAGAATGACTGGCCCAAGGTCATTATCAAATTGGATAACTATTTTTTTTTAATAATGTAATTGATTTGAATTCTGTAACACTCCAGTTAAACTTGATCTATTTTAAATATAATTTTAACATCAACCCATATCTTCTAATAATAGAGTAAAACCCTCTAGAAAGTCTAGCACAATTTTCGTTCATAACTTTATGGTACTCATGGATTTCTGTTGTTGGATTTTGTTGGAACATGTGCAAGATAGTAATAGTTCTGAAATGTTATGATTATGGAAGGTAAACACACAGGAACCAGCTATATTAAAAGTCTTTCATTAGAAATATTTCAGTCCTTGATATGTTAGACTTTTCCTTTAAACCAAATGCTTTGCTTATTTAATTGATTACATTAAAAAACCCAGCTTTTTAAAATGAAAAATCAAGAATAAATTCTTAGATTAAATTTACCCCACTGTTTATCTCATCAGTTAGCTTTTGGAAAGCAATGATACCAATCTGAACACCTGAAGGCCATCATACTGATTTATTCTACTATATGTAAAGAATACTGATGTTCAGAATAGGATGTGTTTGCTATGTGTAATTATATCTGAGACTAGATTGCCAATACCGAGTGTCAAACAGGTCAGAATGATAGAATTCATTACATCCTGGTTGTGGCCTTGCAATTTATGACTGTTGGAGACAAGATTATGGGTTTGCCAAACCAATCTTATTTCATTTTTTGATAAACTGACTAAATTATTAGCCAGTGAAATGCTGTGGGCATAGTATATTTAGACTTCAGCAAGGCATTTGACAAAGTAGACCTACTTCTTGGTAAGCTAGAAAAATGTGGGATAGACAATATCACCACCAGATGGATTTGTAACTGGCTGACAAACCATACTCAACTAGTAGTCCTTAATGGTACTATATCTACATGGAGGGAAGTAAGCAGTGGGCTCCATCTTAGGCCCAGTACTCTTCAATATCTTCATAAATGACTTAGATGAGGGAATAGAAGGGAAACTCATCAAATTTGCAGATGATACTAAGCTAGCAGGAATAGTCAACACCCCAGAATAAAGATCTTGACAGACTTGAATAATGGGCCCTAGCCAATGAAATGATATTTAATGTGGAGAAAAGTAAGGTTTTATACCTGGACAGGAAAAAACAAAGGTACAAGTACAGATTAGGTGAAACCTGGCTCAAAAACAGTAACTGTGAGAGGGACCTTGGAGTCCTAGTGGACGATTACTTAAACATGAGCCAGCAATATGCGGCAGCAGCCAAAAAAGCTAATATAATCCTTTGTTGTATAAACAGAGGCATAGAATCAAAATCATGTGAAGTATTAGTACCACTTTACAAAGCCTTAGTAAGGCCACATCTGGAATACTGCATCCAGTTTTGGTCACCACATTACAAAAAAGATGTTGAGATTTTGGGAAAAGTGCAAAGAAGAGCAACTAAGATGATTAAAGGCCTGGAATTAAAACATGAAGAACAGTTTCAGGATTTGGGAATGGCCAGTCTAGAGAAAAGAAGAACTAGGGGGACATGATAGCAGTATTACAGTATTTGAGAGGCTGCCACAAGGAGGAGAGGGTCAATTTATTTTCCAAAGCACCAGAAGGCAAGACAAGAGAGGACAATTAACCCGTGGAACAGCTTGCCTTCAGAGGTTGTGGATGTTTCATCACTCAAGGTTTTTAAGAAGAGACTGGACAGCCACTTGTCTGAAATGATATAGGGACTAGAAGACCTCCAAGGTCCCTTCCAGCTCTATTCTGATTCTGCCCTCTTTTAATTAATTTGGGTAGATTTCTATCTCACCTTTTTTCCATCATGAAACTCACTGAGCACATACACTTTTCAAGCAGTCTTTCCTATGTGACATAATCAGTAGACAGTTTTTTCATAGTTCCCCCAGCAGATGGACATAAAGGTTAAATTCATATAGGAAGCTTATCTAAAATTTAGATGGATTTTGAACCCAGCTACTATTGGTAAACTAAATTTATAATTTAATTGTGATCTGTGAGCATAAACAATTGTAATTCCCTAAGTCAGTGATGGTGAACCTTTTAGAGACCCAGTGCCCAAACTGCAACCCAAAACCCACTTATTTATCACCGAGTGCCGGGTGGGCATGGCCACGGTGGTCATGGCAGACTCGGTGGGCGGGGCCAAGGCAGACTCGGACTGTCAGGGGCCAGTCCCTTGCCATCTCCGGAGCACGGCATGCATGCCCACAGAGAGGGCTCTGAGTGCCGCCTCTGGCACGCGTGCCATAGGTTCGCCACTACTGCCCTAAGTTATGATTAAATCATGGCTTAATATGACAAGGAAACCCTATTTTAGTATCAT
>NW_015386505.1:1021794-1027474 GCF_001527695.2 Protobothrops mucrosquamatus | reverse complement strand
ATACCATTTAGGTAACATGCTGGTCTATAATCTGGTTTATAACCACTGTCCTGCAAATGAGGACCAGCCTATCAACATATATCATCTTTTCTCACCCTGCTTTTCTTTCAAGGTTTGAAGAACTGACATACTGTATAGAAAAGTAGAAAAGTCAGGAATGAAGAATGAAGAAATTTAAAAGAATCCCTCAAACCATTTCAGTTTATTCTCTCTTTTCTCACTCTTATTCTTCCCAATTAACATAATGAGAAGACCTGACATTTATCTCTGCAATCTATGTTTACTTCATAGCTCATCTGCTTGAATTTTTTTTTAAAATTCTAAGGTACAACCCTGAGTGATCACAACATTTTCTTTATGATGAATACTTACCCTGAAAGTTGCTAGAAGGAGCTAATCTTTAGAATTAGTTTATTTTAGAATGTTGGAATTTTTCATATTCCCACATTTGATTTATGTGCAGCTTCAATTTGATATGAAAACGCATGTGACCTTAAGTCTGTGCACTAACAATTTCTCACCTGAATTTTGTTTTGAAAATAAAAATGATAAACTAAATAAAAATAATGTAATATCTCCCAAATAGAGGTGAATAGGCACCTTAAATGCATTGATGTTTTTATTTCAGTTAATAAGTTTGGTCTTTGATCACATTTACACATTTCTAAGTACACTGTGAGATTATCACTTCCTGACTTTTAAAAAAAATTAACCTGGGGTTAAAATGGCAACAAAACAAATAGATAACAACCACATTGCATTCCCCGTGTAGACAGAACTGCAAGGGAGAGAATGGGGAGGAATGAACTAGTTCCACCATTGCATGGCGTGACCCATCAATCTCCTTGTATCTGAGGGTGAGCATCTCAATGGGGAAGCGTTCTACTTGTTTAGGTCTGACTCTGTGATTCAGAATCCCGGGGAGGCAATATTCTAAATTGCATCAAAATCTATATGAGTCAAACGCTCCCTGCTGCCCTAATTCCTAATTCATTCTTCATCTCAGCAGTGGAGGAGCAGAACACACAGTCTTTCCCCTGCTGTTCTTCATGTGCTTCTAATTTTGTGAGGGTTTTTAATGCCCCTGTTGGGATCCTGTAGTACTATATAATTTTAGCATACTGTATTCTTCATTTTGGGATACATGCTATTTGTCTTTAGCTGTTTTACTGAAATGTTAGGAAGCAATTGATTCTTGCAGAATGTTTTGTACCATTTTTTTTAAAAAAAATGTACAACTAGGCACTTTAATTTCTAGTCATGCTTCCCCAAGTGATTGTTCTACTTTTAGCAAAATTGATTAGTCATTTAGCCAAGCTAAATGTTCACCTGACACAAAATTGTCAAAGTAGCTATGTGTTTATTTACAGGAAAAGAAGGACACAGAGAACACTTCAGAAAAAAATATGACTTTAAAAAAAATGAAAATCATGTGTAAACTCCCAGGTCTCTGATTACTACCAGCCAATATAGAATAATTTAATTTTTTAGTGATAAATAATTGCTTCATAGGACCAGAGCATGGCTAAATATTCAGATTGCAACCATTTTTACTTCTGGATTAATTAAGTCTGCTACTTGAGCAGAGGATGTGTCTGATAACCCTATGCAACCCTGTTCAAGTCATGTTTAGTTCTTTGGAGAAAGGGCTGGAATGAAATGAAATGAAATAAGAGTTTTAATAGGTATTTTACAGGAGTCAGTAAAACTTTGAGGGTGCAATCAAATAATTTTTGATTCTGGAGTTATGGTCTTAGGCATTCTTTTTTCAAATGATAGTATATGTTATTTCAA
This sequence comes from Protobothrops mucrosquamatus, assembly GCF_001527695.2. Lineage (NCBI taxonomy): Eukaryota > Metazoa > Chordata > Lepidosauria > Squamata > Viperidae > Protobothrops > Protobothrops mucrosquamatus. Next base: position 1,025,680 of record NW_015386505.1, on the reverse strand, counting down.
AGTAGTGTAACATATCACAACTGTGACTGTGACCCTCCTATTCATCCGCCTAAATGAGATTCTGAATTCTTTCCCCAAAGTCCTGCCTTTATTAGATTGCTGTCCAGCTTTTAATCATCGTGTAGGAAGAAGCCCAGTTATGAAAATTGGAAAGCCAGGAGTTATCAATCACTCAGATAGAAGGCTGTTACTACAGGCAAGGAAATGCTTCTCCAGGACTATATCCCATCCCTACCTGTGAAGGAATAACAATCACAGTCCCCTAGTTTCTTTCCTATTAGTTTCTATCCTTCAGTAGAACATATACTTGTAAAGAGCATAGGGACTGGCTCTACAGGACAGGAGGAAGAGCTGCTAGCAAAGGAATAATCAGACTGATATGGCTTCATTCCATTCCAAGGAGCTAATTGGAGAAAACATATCAGACAAGCCCCTCCCTAGTTCACACAAAGCTAAAGTGCAGGAAGAGAGAAGTACATTCAAACTTGCAAGATTCTGTTACTTATAGCTATTCCAGTAAAAGTAGTTTTTTTGCCTACTGTATGTGGTTTCTTAGTCTGGCCTACCTTTATAGGATTGATGATACTCATGGCAATACCAAACCATTTTGATAGTCAGGGAGTGAGGCTGTTCCTTCTTTTAGTAAGGCATGCTGTAGCTCCTTGATCTGCAGGTGTTTTTTTCCTTTGTGTATTTGGACTTGGCACCAAGGATACTTCTTGTGGGCCAAGTGGACCCTTTAAAGTGACAGGATAGAACAGTTTTCTCAACCTTGGCAACTTTGAGATGCATGGACTTCAACTTCCAGAATTCCTCAGCCAGCACTGAGGTAGAGTATCCATCTTGGTTCTCACTTAGCTTTTCAGTTTGGTCAGGAACAAGGATAATTTCAGGATCTGACCTTTCTGATAATTTGCCCTTTTCAGCATGGATACTCTGGACACTCCTTTTACTTGCACCCCTACCTTGTGTTTCTATTCTCTTTCATTTAATCTCAAACTATTTTTTTTCCTGAAAAGTAATGAGAAACAGAGATAGGGATCCATCCAATTGAAAAATGAACACCCAGTTTTAAAAATACGCTTATCCTAATATAGGTTCTTCAGATGAAATAATCCCAGCATATTTATGACTCAGATAATTTTCAGTGGATGTAATGTACTCTACCAAAAACAATCCTTATGCGAGAACATAAAGATATGCCTACTTCTTGATATATGAGGTGAGATATGATGCAGACATAAAGCAGATAGACATGAGTACAAGAAATCTGTGAAGTGTGTTCATTATAGTTGAAGTAAGGGCTGAATGGAGTAGTAATGAATAAGCAGATTTCTGATGGTCTTAATGGAAGAGTGCAGAATGATGACATTGGTATTAATTAAAAGGCAAAACAGCAAAAACTGAACATAAGTAATAGTGTATTATGACACTAGAGCAGGACAAGAATATACGTTTAGAGTTGAAAGGCATTTTGAAAGTTATAAAGCAAGTTCATCCCCAGCTCAGTCCAGAGGTCTTGTAAGTATATCTTGTGTATATACAAAATGTTTTCTTTGGAAATCTTTGAATTATTATTTGCATGGTACTTAGTAGGACTCAATGTGAAGGGAGAGAAAGAAAGAAAGAAAGAAAGAAAGAAAGAAAGAAAGAAAGAAAGAAAGAAAGAAAGAAAGACCCATATAGCTTCTACTTAAATGTCTCCATTGTTCATGATGTATTTCTCTGTTCTACTATCAAACAGCCTATAGTTAAATGTGTAATATTTCAATCTGCTTCCCTGTTAGTTTCATGCTCACATCCTGCTCATTGAAGTAAGGAAAACCCATTTGCTCTATGTTCAACATAACAGCTTCTCAGATCTTGTAGCTCCACCTGCTATCCTGGCTTTTGTACCTGTTGTGGCTACCTTTATGGAGAGGGAAGATACTTTGACCTCTTATGAAAGTGCTGGAATTCTATAGTTTTCAGCCCTAGATTTGCTTTCAAGTAGATTGTAAGAAAAATAATACTTTAAAAAGCAAGTGCTAATTTGGGTCTAATTAGTTCTGTGTATGTATATTTTAGGACTCTCCAGTTATGCACATGGAACTAAAATGGTAAGTATTTATTTATTTTTCATTCTAATCTGTTTAAAATGCAAAATACTCAGTGAAATCTTATACAAGATTATTTAGAATTTAGCAAGGCTTATTCTCAGGTGAAAGTATTTATTTATTTATTCTTTAAAAGTATTTATTTATTTATTTATTTATTAGCATTGTAGAGCCACCCATCTTGCATACATGACTCTGTGATTCTGGATGGCTTGCAACAATTAAAAACAACAGCAAGAATAATAAAAATATAAATAAATATAATAAATACAAATCCATACCAAAATCACTATTGAAACTCAATCAGCAAGAGAATGCAAGCTACACATTTCGTCCAGTACAACTACTGAAAAGCCTCACCACTACCACTGGACCCTGAAGTTCAGTGGCACAGTCATGTCTTCAGGTCCTTCCTAAAGGTTAGAAAGGTAGGGCCAATGTTAAGTGTTGTGGGGGGGGGAATGATGTTCCAAAGGAATGGCAGAAAAGTCATGGCAGAAAGGCTGTTTTCTTGGGTGCCTGATAGTATTTCTTAGTATTCTTAGTATTTCTTCTTCTGGACTAGAAGACTTCCAAGATCCCTTCCATCTCTATTCTATTCTAGTCGACAAGATCCATAGCATGCCTCTCCTGCCAGATCAGATAGGATGGGTAGGTATAATTGTGAATAATTATTTTAGGAAGGAAGGAAGGAAGGAAGGAAGGAAGGAAGGAAGGAAGGAAGGAAGGAAGGAAAGGGGGAGGAGGAGGGGGAGGGGGAGGGAAATCAAATCCTTTGTCTATAAATTGTTGGAGCAGATTAAGAGAGAAACCTGCAGAATAGTTTAGTGTTTCTCTTTGAATATATTCTACCGTATGTGCTTCCTCATCTCATAATTTTATTCATGGGAAGAATTATGCATAGGAGAAATGATGCTACAAGTCTGGAAAACCCAAACAAAATGAACTAAATAAACAAAACCACTGAAGTTCTATGGCATGGCATTCTCAACAGCTTCTTAATGAAAACGATGAGTAAAGCAAGAATTTATAATGGATGGAAAGATGAATTTATATCACAGTTAAATCCCAGAGATAACATATGCATATTACAGGTCATCAATCAAAAACAAACTGGAGGCAATTCACAAGGGACTTTGTAACAAAATAAAAACTGTAAGGCAATATCTAGATATCTGTCAACAGGCATTTGGACTATGTTAAGTGGTGGTTTCATACACTTGTCAGAGATGTTTAGAAAGCCAAATATATATATGGCATTGCTTTCAATGTTTTTCCTTTTAATCATTCTCTCTTATGCTGGTACACTCCAAATGTGTTGGGACTACAGCTACCAGAAATTCTAGCCAACATGCTGAAATTTCTATTTTGAGTAATGTGAAAGAAATCAAGCACAGGAAGGCTACTCTGCCTGAATATTATTAAAAATTGACTTGAATCAAGCTAACCACCTTTTATAGCATCTTAGACTTACTCTAGATACCCCCCCTTTTTTTACTCTATCACCACCTGTTACAGTACAGTATGTATATACAGTATCATCTTCCTTTTGTGTACAATGTTGTTTTGTGTACAAAAAGGAAGGTTAATCTTTGTTCGAAGATGCTGAACATCTGAATAAGAAAAATCTTCTCATTCTTCCCTACAAAAGTGAAAGAAACTTCATACAAAATAAAACGCAGTAGCTTGCTACTTTGCATGTTAGCTGATCAGTTTCAGTTTCAGTCCTGCTCATTTTCTCTGGGTGACTGAAAAGGACCTGCAAAAACCAGGCAAACTAGCTTTTCCCT
>NW_015386505.1:1018181-1020442 GCF_001527695.2 Protobothrops mucrosquamatus | reverse complement strand
TGTGTGTGTGTGTGTGTGTGTGTGTGTGTGTGAGAGAGAGAGAGAGAGAGAGAGAGAGAGAGAGAGAGAGAGAGAGAGAGAGAGAGAGAGAGAGAGAGAGAGAGAGAGAGAGAGAGAGAGAGAGAGACTCTCTTGATGGACTTTCAAACAGCTAAGACTCCTATTTTGTTTTATTTTATTCTATTGTCCATTAACATCCAAATACCTCCCCTAATTATTAACATTGAGGCTGAACAAAATTTATAAAAGCATGTTATAGGAAAACATCAAAACCTGTGTGAAATCACTTTCTTCATCAGCTTGATGGAACTAAAGAGATGCCAGCTTAGGTAGAAAAGAGATTTCAAAATCCTAGTACAAGCTACATAAATCCTAAAATAATTCATCAGATGTCCATGAGAGATCTTTAAACCCTGCTTGAATAATCAGGTGCTTTCATTAAAAGCAGGGAAAGGGTCGGCTAATTAATTACTTTGCCACATCTCTCTAAGTAGATGTTCTGCCCTAGATAAGTGAATACCCACCATTTACTCCAAACCAACCTTTCCCAAGAGGGGCAGGAAAATCTATCAGAGCAATGTCAGGTCCAGTCTCGGCTTTCTTCTCTGATTTTGCAAGATGCTCACATCTGGGAAAAAACAGGTTGAGTTGTGAGAAAGAAAAAAACAAAAATATCTGACTTAGTCACTAGGCAGATTAGATGGCTCTTCAGATTTTGGGGGGCAGGGCTGGGAAAATAAGTTGGGGCCAAACAAGATCGGGAAATTTATTCCAAAGGATTTTTTTTCCTCCTCCATCTTCTATCAGCATGGACTTAGCATAATACTGTATGTGAAGTCAATAACTGGCTGCATTGGCACATTTGGTTCTAATTTGGGTTTAACCGACTCGACTAAACTTCTCATATGCAGCAACAGGTGGAGAAGAGAAGAGCGTGTGAGCTAGGAGCCCTGATCACACAGATGGTTGCCAAAACCTGAGGGAAACCCCAAGTGCACATCTGATTGTAGATCATTTGCTCCATCAGTAGTTAAAGACAACTATAGGATTGCAAAAATATTTGAGATGAGAAAATACAGATCAAGATATAAGCCCAACGTTAAGAACAAAGCAAAATGAATATCTAAATTGGAGAGAAAGATTATTACCTAGTTGACAATTAATTGTGCTCTATAGAGCACGGATGTCAAACTCGCCATGTCACGTGATGTGTCGTATCATGACTTTTTTCACATTGCCGGAGCTGGCCTGCGGGTCGGAAGTTTAACACCCCTGGTATAGAGGATTAGAAAGAAGATATTAGCAATTAAATGAGCAATATCAGAGAACTGATCCTTAATGCTAAATTATTAGGTGTCTTTGACAGACTAAAAGTGTTATAAGATAAAGTGGAAGAAATTTGCCTATGATGCATGAATACAATGAATTTGTATAACTGAAAAAATATCCTGCTTTCCTCCATGAATACAATGACATAACTTTCCTTCCTTTCTTTCTTCCTTCCTTCCTTCCTTCCCTTTTCTGGGTTTGGATGTGGAATTCCTTCTAGAAAGATTGGCTTTTGTCTTATTAGCAAAGCCCCATTTTTTTGGGATCACTTTTTGACCAAGGTAACCCTACCTAGGGCTGTTGCCAAGGTAACTCTCAGCTTTATTCCCAGGGTTACTGAAACTATTGGGTTTCAGTATCAACTGGCCTTACATCTGCATAAGATAAATAGGATTATTTGGTAAATCATGCAATTTGTACCTACAGAGTTTTTAAACCAATGCAGGACTCCTCAAAGCTTTTCTAGAATGTGTCTAGGTCAAATTGGTTTTCATATAATTCAAGGGAGAGTAGAACTTTACTATACTGCCTTTGAATTCTGAATCCATGCCCCAACTAATAAATGTTGTCTTGGATTTAGACAAAATTTGGAGAGAGTCTCATGGTCCCACTTCACAAAACTACCAGTATTTTGCCAGGTCACATGTTTAATACATAATCTGATAGGCATTTCCATCTACTGTAATGCTCTCTACATGGGGCTCCCCTTGAGGAGCACCCGGAGGCTCCAGCTGGTCCAAAATGCGGCCGCGCGGGCGGTGTTGGGGGGGACTCGGCGTTCCCACGTGACACCGCTGCTGTGCGAGCTGCATTGGCTGCCTGTGGCCTTCCGGGTGCGCTTTAAGGTGTTGACTATCATCTTTAAAGCGCTCCATGGCATCGGACCCGGATATCTTCGAGACCGCCTCCTGCCGCAGAGTACCTCCCATCGA
>NW_015386505.1:981732-1018013 GCF_001527695.2 Protobothrops mucrosquamatus | reverse complement strand
TTTTAATTATATTTTAAAATTTGACAAATATTTAAATATTCCTTTTAATTAATTTTAAATTTGTATTGTTTTGTATGTATTTTAAATAGATTGTCAGCCGCCCTGAGTCCTACGGGAGAAGGGCGGGATATAAATCCAAATATAAATAAATATAAATAAATAATTTATGTTCTACTCATACACATATCACACACCCAAACATAACTGAATATATCCTCCTAAGCAACTTAGCTAGTACAAATATTAATAATAAGACTATGACTCAATTACTCAATCTATACTGGTTGTCTATGTTTTCCACTAGATCAAAGTACATTTTGTACTTTACATTTTAAAGTTCTAAATGCCCAACTATCTTAAGGATTGCCTTTACTGAGATAGGTCTCCTGATGATCTCTGTTCAACATCTGAAATATTCCTTCCTGTTATCTAAAGTTAGGTTGTTCAATTACCTTCTCATAAGTGTATCAACTTTATGCTCCCCTGATAAGCACCTGCTTATACAGCATATACTGTTTTTACGCACAAAGAAAAACTTTGGCAGTTCAAAATTCCATGGGAAGTTGTATACAATACTGTACTTCTGTGCTTTCCCTCCTCTTCATCCTCTTTTCACTCTAGATGGACATCTGATACTTCCAGAAAATAAGCATGAAAGTGAGAAATGCCCACCACCTTTGAGATTTTTCCAGTATCAAAGATTTGGGAGGCAGGGTAATGTCAATCTCCCATGATTGACATTACCTACATGATGTAGGATGGCTGGCAGGCTGACTGGTTGAATCCATCTGTTTCCGTCTGCCCGTTCACTACAAGCCTGTACTGGACAGACTTTTGTACATATTCCAAATTTCATTTTGAATTTCTTTTTTTTTCAAAATTTTATTTATAATACAGTTAAAAGAAACATTGGATATAACGTGACATTCCAGTATATACATTCTTATCAAATTATTCCACATTTTACAATCGATTCTTCATCTCTGAATATACATCTAAATTTTATATACAATACTTAATCTACTTCTCTATTTGCTAACCTAAAATTACATATATTTCTATCTTAACGCTAGCCTATAATCCCAACCATCGTCCTCGAATCCCTCCAACAGTAAAATTTATCCCAGGTTTCGAAATAAACTGATCTACATTTGTCTTTCAATACCATTGTGAGCCTGTCCATTTCCGCACATGGTAATATTTTATATAGTGTCTCTTCCTCTGTGGGAATTTCTTTAATCTTCCATTTTTGCGCGAACGCTAGCTTAGCTGCAGTCAAGATATGTAACAGCAAATTCATTTTGAATTTCTGAATACATTTTAATGCATTTTCTCAACAATATGTACTTTTAAAGAAATTTCTTCTTCAAATATATATTTTAAAACTTTTCTACACCTTTTTGTATAGATTTGACAATGGATAAATATGCACAAGTTGAAGAATAAATTCTAGGTCATGTATTATACTAACTTTAGGAAATGCGGCCACCTTATTTTAAACTCCAGGCTAATGAATTCTCTGGCAGTGGCTTCTTTCCCTTCAGGATTTCGCTTGCATTGTGAGACATGATGGCCCAAAGAAATATAGATGTAAAGGTGGATATCTGGGAAAATCAAAAGTACTGGACCCGTCTAAAGAACTCAAGTCATATGAAATATAAAATGGGTTTGAAATGGACTATATGTTCCTATACCTTACAATATATCAGAAAAAGCCCACTGGCCATTTAATCGCAGCCTTTTATCTCAAATTTTACACAAACAAGGAAAGCAATATTTTGAAAAACCCAGTTCACTGTAAAGTTGGCAGTAGTAAAACTCAGTATGGAATTGTTTGTGCTAATCTGAACCATTATTATTTTTTCCTTTTGGCCAAATATTTATGAAGCATGTGTTTTCTTAGGTTGGACTTGCATAACTCCTGCCAAGATGTAATTTCCATCATTGGAAGAAAACAAAAATCCTTAAAAGCATGATATATGGATATGTTCTTTTCAGTCCTCTGTAAATAAGAGAGCAAAGCTGCTTGGGGAAAGCATTCTGAAGGTTGGAGCTGCAAAATCGCTTTTTATGGACAGGGCAAAAACCTGAGGTGGATGGAATTTAAAAGTGCTTCCTCTATCACTTCAGCATAAAAGGAGAGCAATTTGGCATCAATAATACACAAAGGTTGCCAAAGCAGCCCCTGGAACACCATATTTAAGTACTTAAAGCCTTAGCTTTAAGGCTCAGGATTTAATTGATTATATCTGAGGCAATCGACAGATATGTTTTCAAGTGGCTTTTGAGAGAGCAGTCAGTACTCAGGTACATGATGATGTTCTGTTTATAATAAGAAGCAAAGCCCTCTGTTTCCTTTCACCCTTTCTCTCTTTCATTTCTTACTCTTCCTATTAATGACCTCATGTTCACTCTTCCTCATTTATCTGAATGCATCTTTAAAATAAAGTTCACTACATAGTCAAAAAATACATCTACTAGGTCTAATTCAAGGTGCTACCCCAAGGCTGGTATTGTCATCCTCCAAAATCTGCCCTGCCCCAATTTCCTGACGTACACCTATTGTGGGAATGGTCAGAGATAACTACGATCTATGCAACTGACCAATGAAGCTGTGTAGAAATCAGCTCTTAAGCAGTGCCCCATCCTTGCCTTGTGTTTGCTAGTGAAGATGATAATGGCAGTGGTAGGAAACAGCTGGTTTACTATAATTCTGTAGCTGAGGAGAAAGCAGAAAGGGTAAAAAAAAAAAAAGGAAATTCTGCTGGGAAAAAAATTGGCTGGTTGTTAAGTGTGAATGCAAGCATAGAGGTTAAAGATGCAGAATCATTGGGCCGAGTGGAAGTGTCCTTAGAATTAAACCTGACAGATGTCTACACACAGAATAGTGACTGGAGCTTTGAGATTTTCCACCTGGAATGAGATACAATTTAACATCCAGATTTGTTCCAACAACAAATGCATCTGTTGTTAAATTTCTTACCATAATGCTATGACAAAACCTGGACTGTTTGTTAATTATCATTAGGTGGAATTCATAGCTACTAGAAGAAAGAACAAGGTAAAAAAAAATACCAGCAGCAGGAAACAAGCCTGTTTTCATTGCAGAGGGTTTCACTGAAATTAAGATAAAGCATTTGTCCCTTTTTAATTTTCAGAGCCCAGAAGTTAAATAAAATATCTGAGGACAAAATGCAGCACAGGTCATCAATGCTTTATGCATTGCAATTGTAAATGTTGCAGCATTAAAAGTTCATCATATTTATCTCCTGAATTATAAGATACAACTTCTGCTTAAGCCTTACTTAGTGTGTAGTTCAGGCCATTATGATTATATACTACCTTCTCCCCAGTCTAAGACACAGTTTTAAATTAGGGCAAGGATGGAAACAGTGTGCCTATCTAGCATTGATTGAATTTTAACTTTATTCAGTTTTGCTCAGTCTAGTCAAAATTAGAGTCAGAAACATTTGGCTTATCACGGCTTCCCCAACCCTGTTTTAAGGATAAAAAAACTACTGTATGGCTCACAGTTAAGCCAAGAATTTTAGGTTTCAAAATACATTTTCAAAATTGGGTTTGGCTTTTCTGTGGATGGGCTTATCCATAGATATATATGGCAATACCTCTTAAAAGTACCTGTAAATCCTTGCAGAAGCACAAATATGCTTAACTTTCAACTTTTAACCAAAATACTATGAAAAATGCACCAGGATAAGCCAATTGTGAAAATTAGAACATGAACTTTTGAGAGTAATCTTATCCATCAGTGGCACATTTTTTATAGTATTTTGTTTAAAAATTCAAGGGTTGGCCTATCTGCAGATGGGTTTAAACCTCAATTACAGTGCATTCAGAAAGTATTCAGACCCCCTTCACTTTTGTCAATTTTGTTATGCTGCAACTGTCAAGCTATGAACCCTACGGTCTTTAGGACCACTCCATGCTTCTAACTTGCCAACAGTAGGGGAGGGAGAGAGGGGAGAATTTTGAATCCACAGATGTCCTTGTCAGTGTGAGAGCCAGAGCTGTTGAAGAGTTGTTTTGGTGAACTAAAGTTCTCATAATAATTACTGAACGATGTATTGGACAATGTGACCCAAAACTGTCAGAGAGGGGAGGGAAAGTTCCATCCTTTTAATTAACTTCTTCCCTCCATTTCCTCAGAGCTAGCTTTCCTTTAACCCTGCCGGTTTGTATTTGCTCAATAAAGTACACATTAGAGAACGCAATGGCTCTGGTGTTCTGCTTTGGTTGGGCTTTTCAGCAGGATGTTGACACTAAACTAGCACTCTAAACAATTTAAATTCCATTGAGGGATCCTGAGCCCCTCTGCCCATCTGGGAGCCTCCAGGGGAGTGGTGAAGACTCAGGAGAAGATGCCTGGAATGGAGCAGCCAGCTGGAGCCAGTTTGGGATTGATCAGTGGAACTCCAGCTGGAGGGGAAGGCGGCTTCATAACCCCACCAGCCTTGACCCGACCCAAGGAGTGAGTTGAACAGAGGGACCCAACCCCAGAGCAGATGGGGGGAATGGCAGCGTTCAACCGGCCCGAGTTGGAGAGGTGGAGAGAGGAGTTGTGGAAACCTATTGAAGCTGAGTTCTGATCATACTATCTCCAGCCTGAAGGATCCAAGGGGTTGGAATGGTGGAAATGTGAAACCTTGGAGGCACCCAGGTAGCGCTACCTGCCAAGGTGTGACAGCCAGTTGGTGGAGCACCTGAGGCAGCAGTTCAGCAGCCTGGAGTCTGTGGAGGAGGGTCAGTCCCACAGCTGGATACCAGACCCCAAGGGGGTTCAGCCCTGACCCTGAGGCCGACGATGCTGATCCCTTCACAAAAGCTGGCATTTTTCCCCAATCAAGTCTGGACCCATCTAGATCAGCACGGAGATGATTACCGTGATGATGTGGCCCAGGTGGATATCGTAGCTAACCTCAAAGGGGAGGCAGCAGAGTGGATGACCGTCCTCCATGACAAAAGTGCCCCCAAGCTGGCATATCCAGACACTTTTCTCTGTGGCCTCAAAGCCTGGTTTGGGGACCCCGCACAGACCCAGCAGGTGAAGCTGGAAGTCTGGAGGGTCAAGTATGGAACCAGACCCATGTTGAGTACATTCAAGACTTCAGGCAGATCACAGGAAGGCTGAGGCACTGGCCAGAACAGCTCCTGACCCAGTACTTTTGAGGGGCTGAGCCGTGGCCTATTCCATCTGTGTCTAGTCTGAGGGATCCCAAATCAGCTTCGTGACTGTACCAGCTAATCACCACTGTGGAACTGGACCCGGCAGTGTTCAAGGGTAGTGGAGGTGTCGGCCCACACCCAAAGAAAGTCCAGGAGAAGCATGCCTTGGGGAGAAAGCAATCAGCGGCAGCAACCATGACACCTGCAAGGCTGGCTGAGTGTGCACCCATTGTGTGCTTTTGCTGCAGCCAGCGGGGTCACCGAGCTGCAATGTGCCTGGTGTCAATGCCCCGGATGGCTCCTGTGATTCCGATTCCTTCAAATCCAAAGAAGCCACTCAAAAAGGGAAAGGAGAAGTCATGGGCTGCAACTCAGGTTGTTAAGACTCCCCTCCCGAGAGTGGAGGGGATGAAACTCTGACCGAAGAGAAACTGCCGATGGTCCTTTATAACAGTGAGAGCAAGGGAGAAGATCTGATGGTGAGTGGACCAGTTAACCATCCTAATGTTAGTGTGGGGCATAAAGGCATCCTGCTCAGGGGTGAGGGGAATGGTTAAAGTCCTCGTGGACTCAGGTTACTCTCATTGCCTAATTAGTCAGGCAGTGGTATAGAAGTTGGGGTTGCACATGAGGAAGCTTAAAAAACTTGTGAAATTTAAATACGTTGATGGCTCACTGATAGAGGGCAGGGCTGCTTCCCATATGACTGAGATGGTACAACTGGAAATAGGGGAGCAGATCAGGTGAGCACAGTATTTCAGTTCAACTTTGAACTGAAATACATTCCCATGGGAAGAACTTCCTGGCTAATGCCCCATCCCACATGACCCAGTACAAAAGCACTTGGCAAGAGGTGATGAGTTCTGAAGTTCCTGATAGGCAGCAAGTGGTGCAAGCCTCAACCTGATGACAGGAGAGAAAAAGGAGCTCACACCCCACTGATGCATTTGCCCAGCAGCTGAAGCAGGAATTGCAAACCGATGCATGATTCGGAAATCATCAGGCCGAATTGACCATGAGGGAGGAGTTGGAGTGGAAAGGGGACAAGCTGTATGTTGCAGACTGCCTGTGGCTGCAGGTCCTACAACATAGTCATGATGCTAAGCAGGCAGTTCACTTTGGTTTCCTGAAGACACTACACCTGGTAAATTGTCAGTTCTGGTGGCCAAAGATGAAGAAAGACATTGAGAGTTACATGAAGAGCTGTGCAGTTTGTGCTGCAAGCAAAAGACTGCCAGGGAAAAATATGGGGCTTCTACACCAGGTGGCTGACCTGGCTAGACTGTGGGAGGAAATAGCCATGGATTTTATAGTAGAGCTACCAGAGAGTGGGGGGAGCACTGTGATTTGGACTGTGATAGACCTGTTTTCCAAGCAAGCCCATTTCATCGCCTGTACCAGTCTCCCCTCAGCCCAGAAGCTGGTGAAGATGTTCTTGCAACACATCTACCAATTGCACGGACTACCTAGACAAATAATTTCAGATCAGGGGGTCCAGTTTACAGCCATGTTCTGGAGGGAGTTTTTGAGGATGATTGGATCCTCCCAGGAGCTCAGTTCTGCATTTCATCTCAGTATGAATGGCTCTACAGAATGGACCAATGCTACAGTGGAGCATATGCTATGTTGCTATGTCAACTACCAGCAAATGAACTGGGCAGAGTTGTTGCCATTTGTGGAAGTGGCATATAACAACTCAGTGCACAGTAGCACTGGGTTCACCCCTTTTAAGTTAGCATCAGGGGTGGATTTTGTGCCAATACCAGAGTGCCCACAGGAGCCTTCCTCCTCAAGTACCCTGAGCAACTGGGTAGGTTCATTCCAGCGAGTCTGGAGTGATGCAAAGAAAGCTTTAGTAAAAGCAGCCAAGAGTCAGAAAAGAAAGGCAGATAAGAAACGGGCTCCCCAGGAGATGCTCCATGTAGGGGATAAGGTGTATTTGTCTACAAAGTAACTTAAGCTGAGACAAAGTTGCAAGACGTTAGGGCCAAAGTACATAGGTCCTTTCCCCATAGTGAAAGTCATTAATCCGATGACAGTGGAACTAAAATTGTCACAGTGATTGGGTAAAGTGCACCCAGTGCTCCATTGTAGCTTATTGAAGCCATACAAGGAATCCACACTGAGGCCAGTAGGGATGGCAGCTCCCACCCAATAGTGGAAGAAGGGGAAACACATTATGAGTTTAAGCAAATCCTTGATTCCAGAATCCACAGGGGGAAGTTGCAGAACTTAATCCAATGTCAGAATCTAGGTGGGTGAAAGCACAACATGTAAGCACAGATCGTTTGGTAAAATGGTTCCACAAAAAGCACCCTGGGAAACCGGGACCAGCACAAGAGAAAGATTAGCAAGCATTAATTTGTATTCTTTTTTGTTTTCCATGTTCCCTTTCCTTCCTAGGGGGGCAACCTGTCAATCTATGAACCCTACGGTCTTTAGGACCATTACATGCTTCTAACTTGCCAACAGTAGGGGAGGGAGAGAGGGGAGAATTTTGAATCCACAGATGTCCTTGTCAGTGTGAGAGCCGGAGCTGTTGAAGAGCTGTTTTGTGAACTAAAGTTTCTTCTCATAATAATTACTGAACAATGTATTGGACAATGTGACCCAAAACTGTCAGAGAGGGGAGGGAAAGTTCCATCCTTTTAATTAACTTCTTCCCGCCATTTCCTCAGAGCTAGCTTTCCTTTAACCCTGCTGGTTTGTATTTGCTCAATAAAGTACACATTAGAGAACGCAATGGCTCTGGTGTTCTGCTTTGGTTGGGCTTTTCAGCCGGAGGTTGACAGCAGCCTGATTCTACAGTTGTTGAAATTCATTTTTTCTCCTTAATCTACACTCAGTACCCCATAATGACAAAGTGAAAACAGTATTTTAGAAATATCTGTACATTTATTAAAAAGAAAAAACTGAAATATCACATTGGCATAAGTATTCAGACCTTTTGCAACAACACTTGAAATTTAGCTCTGGTGCCTCCCATTTCTCTTGATCATTTCTTACATCTTTCTACACCTTGATTGGAGTCCACCTGTCATAAATTAAATTGATTGGACATGATTTGGAAAGGCACACACCTGTCTATAGAAGACCTCACAGCTGACAATGCATACTGTAGCAGAGCAAAAGCCATGAGGTAAAGAACTGCTTGCAGAGTTCAAAGACAGGATTATTGCAAGGCACAGATCTGGGTAAGGCTACAATAAATTTCTGCTGCACTGAAGCAGCATAATTCTCAAATGTAAGAAGTTTGGCACAACAGGACTCTTCCAAGAGCTTGTCACCTGGTCAAACTGAGCAATCAGGGAGAAATAAGAAGGGAGTAAGAGAGGTGACCAAGAACCCAATGGTCACTCTGACTGAGTTCCAGAGATCCTGTATGGAGATGGGACAGAGTTCCAGAAGGACAACCATCAGTGCAGCCCTCCATCAATCTGGGCTTTATGCCAGAGTGGCTAGATGGAAGCCTCTCCTCAGTGCAAAACACATGAAATCTCGCTTGGAGTTTGCAAAAAAGCACCTGAAGGACTCTCAGACTATGAGGAACAAGGTTCTCTGTTCTGATGAAACCAAGATCGAACTGTTTGGCCTCAATTCTAAACATTATGTCTGGAGGAAACCAGGCACTGCTCATCACCTGCCCAATACCATCCCAACAGTGAAGCATAGTGGTGACAGCATCATGCTGTGGGGGTGTTTTTCAGCAGCAGAAACTGGGAGACTGGTCAGGGTTGAGAGAAAACTGAACAGAGCAAAGTACAGGAATATCCTCAATGAAAACCTGTTCCACAGCACTTAGTACCTCAGACTAGGCTGAAGGTTCACTTTCCAACATGACAACGATCCTAAGCACACAGCCAAGACAACACAGCAGTGGCTTAGAGACAAATTTGTGAATGTCCTAGAGTTTCTCAGCCAGAGCCCTCACTTGAACCCTACTGAATATTTATTGAGGGACCTGAAAATGGTTGTCTACCGACGGTCACAATCCAACCTGACTGAGCTTGAGAGGATTGCAAGGAAGAATGGCAGAAAATCCCCCTATCCAGGTGTTCAAAACTTGCCTGGTCATATCCAAAAAGAATCAAGGCTGTAATTGCTGCCAAAGGTGCTTCAACAAAATACTGAGTGAAGGTTCTGAATACTTATGTGATATTTCATTTTTTTTCTTTTTAATAAATTTACAGACATTTCTAAAATTCTGTTTTTAGTTGTCATTATGGGGCACTGCGTGTAGATTAATGAGGAAAAAAAATGAATTTCAGCAACTGTAGAATCAGGCTGACGCATAACAAAGTTGACAAAAGTGAAGGGGTCTGAATACTTTCTGAATGCACTGTATGTACTGAACTTTGTTTCTGTCTTCAGAGGACCTGATCAGTTAGGAATTACTAAGCAGCAAAAGTGTTTAGAAATTAACATCTTGTTGCAGCACCAGTACATCGAATTAAGATTAAATATTTAAAAGTTCAGGAACGATGTAATGGTCTTGGGCTGCTGTTGAATATATGTCAGGCAAGTTTCCCAAAAGCGGGCCTGTGATTTAGACCCACAAGCAGCCCAATACTGACTGCCAGCCCAGCCATATTAGGACTGAGACAAGAGCTGTTTGTCCTGAATAAAGAACGAGGCAACTCTCTCTACCTGGATTATAGTCTATGTTGCTGATATCTCTCCCTTTTATATTGATTTCAGCAAGCATCACAAGATTTCTATACAACTAATGGCAAAACTCTGCAAGTCGGCACAAATGACCTTATGCCAAGTGTTATGCCATTGCTCAAGAGGCAGAGACAGAATTGGCTCAATGCTCCTGATGATGGTTTATTTATTGCTACAGAAGAGACCAGGTAAGAAAAAGAGAGGAGCAAGAGCCTACATTGGGGGTGGTGAATCCAGATTTGCTCAACTACAATTCCCAGCAGGCCTCAGTTTTGAACATGCAGGTGGCTGAGATTTAGCAGCATTAGCAGTGAGGAGTCCCAAATTTTCTGTCCTCTTGTACCAAAGCATTGGTAGGCCCTGTTATTTAGTATAATTTGGGGAAAACTAAAAATGCATTCCTGTGCATGTGATAGCTATGCATATACCAACTCCAGAGTGTTTGGCAGCTTTGGGACCAGTTCTATGGAGTGTTACAATCAAATGTACAGGTCCATACCCAAATGGAAAGCCTGAAAGCAGTAATCAAGTAGACATTCTGTGTAAAAGTATCTTCATACATCAAAGGCAGAAGCTGGCTTACTTTGTAAAAGTTTTTATTCTTTGGAATGGGGCATGCAAAGAGAAGGATTAGGACCTGCATGAACTCTTAAATTCATGCCATATTAGTTGATGGTGCAATTAGTTCCTACGGAGAAAAGTAATCGGCTACCCTCAGGGTCAGTACTGGGCACTTGTCTTCTGAGACTTATCATGGGCCATTGATAGTATAATGACAAAAACAGTGACTTTGCTGGGAGTCTATAGTATTATACTAGTAAGAATAAAATCCCTAAATTTCTTTTAATGACTATTTATTTATTCAGTCATTCCAGAAAGGAAAGTATGGCTTTTGGGAAGCAAATGCCCTTCTGTGTACTTTGAGTCTCTTGTGTTTGAGTCACAATTGTATGCTTGCGTGGGATTTTTATTCTTTTTAATTTGCTTGCCAGGGCCTTATTTGCTTCATCTTGGTATGAAGAACCAAAGGCAGACCTTTTTTTTAAAGTCCATCCATTCATATTTATATACCAGAGAAGATGCGCTGATTGCAGTGAAAAAGTGTCACTTGTAATTCATCACTCGAATGGTCTGATGGTGGAAACCAGTCTTCAAAATCCAAGTGAAGCAGGTGGATCTGGTTTAGGCTTATATACATCTAAGCACTTAGAAAAAATGTGCAGCTCAGCCTCATTTATCCCAGGAATCTGAGAACAGTTGAAAATTGGAATGTCATCCTGAGTGTCTACTTAATCATTTGGTTAGAAGAACTGACAGCTTCACATTTCTGATTCCTGCAAACAAAGGCATCTGTACAGGTGTGTGTGGGAGGGGGAAGAGGTTTTTAAAAATCAAAGTATAGCTGTAATTGCATCCCACCCTCTTTTTGTGACTGGGTAGCTTGGTCTAAGATGCCTGGGGCTCACTTTTGTGATCCAGTTTGAGTTTGAATCAGTAAATTTGAAGAAGTGGACAAAGAAGAATTTTGGCGTGGGTTAATGCAGTCACCTGTTTTGTTGAACCAGGTGCTTCCTGATTAATTAAAGTGGCCAGTGAGATGACTTGCAGTTGGGTTCAAGTGATGATTGTGATGGCCTTTGAGGGAAGGGGTGGTATTTTTGGCTCTGAAGGATGTGGTGATGTCATCCAAAAGCCAATCCAACAATCTTAGACAATTATTACACTGTCTCTAACCTCTTTTTAGGAAAGTTTGTTGAGAAGGTGATCTAATTGCAGTTGTAGGGGACTCTAGAGGAAGTGGGTTATCTAGACCTGTTTTAGTAGATTTCAGGCTGGAATTCAATATGGACAGAGGCTTGGTTGCACTTGTAGATGATCTGTGCCAGTCCTGAGATGGAGGTGCCACTTCCATTCTTATGTTCCTTGATCTCTCAATGGCTTTTGATAGTGTTGACCATGGTATTCCTCTGGATTTGGTTTGTGGGATGGGGTCATCATCTAATGGTGATTCTCCTCCATTTGGGATTGGTTCCAGTTGGTGTTGGCTGGAGTGGGGGAGATGTTAGTCCCTAGGTTTCTCTTTTATCAGATGTCACAGGGTTTGGCATTCCCTTCTTGTTCAACATCTTTAGGAAAATATTGGATTATCTGCAGCTTTTCAGTTCAATATCACCAGTATCTCAATGATATTCTATTATATCTTCTGATCTGGTTAACCAAGTGAGGCTGTTGAGGTCTGATTCCAGTGCTTACGCAGATCTGGGTAGGGAGGAACTAACTCTGACTCAGTCTTAACAAGTATTATGGCCATTTGAATTTGGGAATATTCAATCTTTAATCTTGAATAGGATTGCACTTTCTTATCCAAGAGTGATGCAAGATCTGGGGATCTTCCTGAACTGTCAGCTTCGGTTCAATAAGCTGGTGGCAGCTTTGGCCAGGAAGGCCTTTGCATAATTCTAGCTGGTGTACCAGTTACACCCTTTCCTGATTCAAGAGGTCATAGTTCCAGTTTGACAACTGAGATGCACTGTTCATGGGGTTGCCTGTGAAGTCAATTTGGAAGCATCAACTCATCCAGATTGCAGCAGTGTGGGCAATTAGGGGCATGCTTATGTTCTACTACTAGTTTGCTTTCAGATGCAATTCAAGGTGCGGGTTATGACCTATAAAACCCTACATGACTACCTATTATCTAAGTGACCACCTATCTCAAATGGGTCTGCCTCAGTGGTGGGATTCAGCAGGTTCGCACCACCTCGGCAGAACCGGTAGCTAATTTTTTGTTGCCCAGGCCCAGAATGGACTTCCGGAAGTGGCATCCACACAGAGAACCGGTTGTTCACATATTTGAATCCCACCACTGGTCTGCCTGGTCAGTATGAGCTGACAGGGTTGGCATGCTCCAAGGCCCTTCAATTAAATAGTGTCCTCTATTGGGGTCCAGCTAGTGTCTTCTCAGTTGCAAAACCTGCCCCCTGGAATAAAGTCCTCCTAATGTTCCTGTGGCTCTCACACTGATACCATTCCAGAAAGTCCAGAATACCTGGATGTTCTGCCAGTCCTTGGATTAGGATGGTTGGGGCCCTGCCAGATATGTTTAAGGGTATATGTACCATCTCTTCTTATTCTTTATTCCTTCCTTATTACTTTGTGGGTTTTTTTGTAATTATATTACAGTATATTGAATTTTCCTATTTTGTTTAGCTTTATTGTTCACTGCCCAGAATCAGTTTGCAGTTGGGTAATGGTTAAATTAAATTAAATAAATTAAAGTAAATCAATCACAGAATCACAACCATATCTAGGTTGTTTTGATTTCCCCTGTGGACCTCCCCAGCTGCAGGGCGTTGTTTTTATTATGCTGATGTTTTTTTCTGCAGTAAATACATTAAATGTGGGCACACACAGATCCCTGATCTCTTGAGATCCAGAGCAATTAGAGCATATGTGCATTTCATTCACTTGTATGTCTAATCCAAGAAACACTGGTTATTAGTAATAAATATACAATATATGTTTTATCAGCAACTATCATATCTAATTGTTAAAGCCTAAAACCATAAGAGACAATAATGGGGATTCAGTGAGGGACTTAGGGACGTGAAGGAATCTATCTTAAAGGGAGTGTGGCCTCTTTTTTGTTTTGAAAACTTGCAACTTCCCACATGGAGAAGTCTAGATTTAAGGAAGCAGCCCAAGTAGACTAAATTGAGATTGACAATTAAGTAGGCAGTTACTAAACAAGGACTACCCAGGCCTGACTTGAAGGTACACATACATTAAAATACCCTAGGAAATTTTATCATATTTTTCTGTTTATAGGGTCTAATGACAAATCAAACTTTAGCACATATTCAGGAAAGTAAGGGGCTAAAAAATGATGTTCAAGTTGTCCTTGTTTAGTGACTACTTCACTTAGCAACTGTTTGCAGTTGCAACAGTGGGGAAAAAAAGTAGCTTTGCAACCAACCCTCAGATTTACAACGTTTGCAGATCTGTAAAACAAAGTAAGATTGTAAGTAGAGTCATTGTTTCACTTAGCAACTAACCCTAACCCAATACATAATGGATTCAGCTCATGTCATCACTAGGTATGAATGAGATAAGCCCTTTCCTGAAACTCAGGGGAACCATTGCCAATCATTGGAAATCAGTAGTAGCCAAATTGGTGCTGCCCACTTATTTTCTACTATGTCACAGCCATACAACATATAAATCTATTACTCTAACCTGGTTTCTTCTGGCATCTAGCCCATTCTAGGTTGTTGTTGTTGTTGTTGTTGTTGTTGTTGTTGTTGTTGTTGTTGTTGTTGTTGTTGTTGTTCTTCTTCTTCTTCTTCTTCTTCTTCTTCTTCTTCTTCTTCTTCTTCTTCTTCTTCTTCTTCTTCTTCTTCTTCTTCTTCTTCTTCTTCTTCTTCTTCTTCTTCTTCTTCTTCTTCCTGCCTTGAACAGGGAGCATCCTTAGCTGTTGACTCTGCTGCCACATTTCTGTTCTTTCTCTTCTGCATGGCCATTTTAAATGAAAGACTCAGAGAAAAAAATGTCTTTTGAGTTCTTGGTCATGGAAAGGAAATGGGCAAGGTTATGCTTATTCAACTCGCTGGAATAGAATAGCGTATTAAGTTCAGAATTATGACAATCTGCATTTAGCAATTCAAAAGTAGTTTGCCAACAAGGCACATGGAATAAAATTTTGAAACTTCAGCCTCACTCACTATGTGTGTGCACATAGACACATATACAGAGACAGAAGGACAACATTTGGAATCCACTAATTAGTTGTACATTTCCCTGGGTTCTGATCCACCCAAGCCTATAGGCTTAGGTAATATAACTTTATGTTTTAATTTTTTTGTGTTGCTTCTTAATGTACTGAGATAACATTCTCAATTCTTCAGAGTAAAGGAGGGTTTGACAGTAGCCAATAATCATTAAAAATAATCACAATGAGGAGAGAGAGTGTGTGTACATGCTTGTTATTTATCTGATTGCTGTTCCAACTTAACCATACATAATAAAAACACAGATAATGAGCCATTGTTTGCTATGACATCTGAAGCTTTGGTTTTATTTTATTTTTATTTTTTCCTGTTCCTATCAGGCTATAGGCCAAACCGGGCAACTAGTTGCGAAAGAATCAGATAAAACTAATGAAGATTGAATGATAACTTCAAATGAAGATAAAGCCATATAATTACATAAGCCCTGCTGGATCATATCAAAAGGTCACCTAAAAATTAAGACTTTAGAGACAGACAGGAAAATGTCTATTTTAAAAATTTTGCATTCAAAACTGAAATATAAAGTTCCTATTTAACGATCATTCTCCACTAGTTGATTTCCAATCAGCTTCACTTGTTTATCATAAATTCTTCAGAAATATATGTTTAAAAGCTGTAACATTAGAAAGTGCTACATAAATAATCATAATTTTAAATATTTCCTTGATGCTATTAAAGCTTCATGTTGGTATTTTTAAGTTTTTAAAGACTCACTTTTTATATTGCAGATGCTGTTCTCTTAATTAAAAGATCATTCTTCCTGGCTAGTCCACTCTGTGAATTAGAAAAAGTAAAAATAAAAGAGCAGGCTAGGATTATGCAAGGCAGGGAGCTATTGAATGAAGAAGAAAAAGTTCACTATTAACTTTCTCCATTCCTCTAGATATACAGATTATTTTTTCAGACAATTCAGTCTTTATATCTAGTCTACAGAAGTTTATTGGCACTTTTGTGTGTACTTATCTCTTTAATTATTGTCATGTTTTTAATACCACAACCTATTCTTACATAACACATGCACAGAGAGAGTGAGAGAGAGCCTAAGAAGAATTTGCATTTGATGGCCAAAGTCTTGACAGATAATTTTCTCATGCAAATCTATGACTATGGACCTTTTTATGTGTTTAGAAATTTGTATTATATCAATAATATATTAAGTTACTTCTTGATATTAAGCAATAAGTAATCTATTGACATTTATTTGCAGCTTTAGTGTAGGGAAAGCAATCTGTACTTGAAAATTGGACATGGGATGTTTGAACATTAAATAGTACTTTTGCAGTGTGATTGTTTCATATGTTGGCTGTCAGACATTCAGTACCATATAACAATGTAATAAATAAATCAAGTCACATAAATCAGGGGTCCCCAATCTTTTAGACACCAGGGACTGGTTCCATGGAGAGAGGGTGCGTGGTTTTGGGTGCTGCCTGCATCTCACAGATGAGGCTTTGCTTGTTTGTGCGGCCCAGTTGCTGGCATGCTGCGGCCCGGTATTGGTCCACAGACTGGGGGTTGGGGACCCTTGACATAGATGTATTCATGAATTAATTATAATAAACATATGTTAGAATATGGTGGCTGGCAGTTGAGATATAGAAACTGCACACTCACCGGAAGAAGTGGTTTTTAAGAATTAAGTTCTCAGTCTGTAGCGTATTGGTTTACAGCCATTTATTAATTTCTATATATTTGTAAGGACTTCAAGATACCATGAACACATTTATTTATTTATTTATTTATTTAATATGTCTCAGTTTGGCGGGGGTTGCAAAAAAAAGCTTTGATTTAGTCTTTCTGTCCTCATATGAAAGAATTGTAATATAGACTCATTTTCTAGCATGGCCTTAGAAGCTGTGAAGCAGAATGAATCAGACTTTCCTTGTGGAGAGAAAGATTCACTAATAAAGGTCTCATAAGTTGCCCTCTAATGCCCACTGTCAAAATGACAGTGATAATGAAATGGTGATGATGATCCCTCACTTATGAGAATGGAAGAAAAAATATACCATTTCCAGTATTTGCATTATTGTGAAAAAGAAAGATCCCCATTTTTCATCTTTGACTCACTGGGCCTGAGCTCATAAAATCCATAGTAGGCAGAAAGTAACTGATAAAGACTGGACTATACATATTAATTTTAACCAAATCTGGTTCAATTAAATGAGTTGAGCAATGAATTGAAAAATAAAGGGAAATCCTCCCAATTTCCCTGCCTCTCTAAGATTTTTTTTAAGAGTGTGGAAATTAAAAGAAAGAAAAACAAGATAACCTTGACATTAGCGGGAAACTAAAAACTAATTCAAATGAGAGTTGAAATAAGAGAGTGATACAAATATTTTTAGGAATTAAAAAAATTAAGAGTGGCTTTGTGTGCTAAATAACAATCGTATTTGCTGTGGGTACCTTTGTGTTATATTGGGGTTATATCACTAGCAAACATAACAGCATATAAAAGACAGATTTTCTACTGTAATATTTATTCATGTACATCTGCCTCATTGACTTTGGTCCATTGACTTTTGGTATGCATAGCAAAAGCCATGCATAAGTCACACTTTATGTATTTACTTCAGGAAGCACTAATGCGAAATCAATCTTTATCTCACAAACATGATTACAAGCAAAAATAATGCCTCCCCCAAATACTATACAAAAAGAGGACAAAATTGCAGGTGTGATATGAAAGTACATTTGGTGGAAATCCAGTTTCCTTCAAGTATTACCTTCTCAGAACAAACATGCAGAGAGATAAGATAAAAATTGCAATATTAATTCAAAAATAAAATAGATTAAAAAGAAATTCACATAAGAGCCTGGCTATAAGCAATAGGTACATTTTAAAAAATGTCTTTGTTTTATGATACTACTTTTGGGGAATTATACAATAAACGTGAAGGCTGTATTTATGAAGTCATATTTAAAGTTCCTAAGGGAGATTTTGATTGAAATGTGTTGGAGATTATATACAATATTTATTTTATAAAGGACTGCAGGTTTTTTTCCATCTCATTTTGTTAAACATTCAAATAGTCACAGCAGCATCCAAACAGTTATCTTTTGACCATAAAAAGCACTGAAAGAAAAGTAATAATATTTCTTGGAATATATTTAGGGTCAGAAAGATTTTTATGTTGAAGAATTTATATTATATTATTTTGGAAAAATGTGTAACTGTGTAAGTACGGTAGTGATAATTCATATTAAAATTATGAATCCAGTTACAGGCCTAAGAAGGGATCTGATCTCATAGAGACTAGGAGATACTGATCTTACTGTGTATGCCCACACATCAGAATAAGCAACCTGTTGATCTCCAGCTGATTGGATTCCAAGTTCAGTAGTCATGTCTACTCCTCACACATTCTGAAAACCCCCTAAAGAATGCCAAATTGCTACCCCTGTAAGGTATCGCAGCAGTTTCAATCATATTAGACTACTTATAGTTTTATACATTTATTTATGAGAAGCATCCTAAACTTATATCCATTTATGCCTAAAGAAACTTTTTTCTCCTTCTCGCTTCATTACAGTCAAACTAGGATTTGCTTGTATCCTCTTCACAGGGGTTTCCAAGTCCTGAAAAATTAGCTGCTCCTTGCATTCATTACTTTCCAGGACTTTAGTGGAAAGGTGTCCATCATCCCACTATTAATTCTGATGAATGTTTAAGGGCATGCAAAATTTATGTGTATTTTTTTTGAGGAGCAGAAGGTTGGATTAATAATGTATGAAACCTGAGCAAATGCAGAAATAAGGCAGTAATGAACATTGTTGAGAACAAGCTGAACATTTTATTGACTATTGTTTTTAATGATGTAAAATCATGAAATTAGAAAATGGGATACAAATATGTGAAATAAAATATTTTCCATGTTTGGAGACATACATGTATCTCTTGCAGGAAGTTTTTTTTAACATCACTTGAATGCACTCTCTCTGATTTGTTAGATCTTTTAAGCTGCTGTGTTCAGCAAGTTTCTTCAGATCTGAGCCCATCATATATCAAATCAGGGGCACTACTGAGATTCTGAACTTTATGAAGGGGACAGAACTCAATCCATGAATTCTTCTAGAGGTTTCATGTGTTCATAAGAAAATGCTTGAAGACGGCTACAGTCACATGTACTATTAGAGGCATCATTCTTAATATTTTATAGTTTTAATCATCCTTATGCACACAATTAGCACAGTACGATATAAATCCAATGGTTATTTCAGTAGACTTTCCTTCAATGGCCCAATAAAAATATGCCTAGAACAACTTTTGAATGACTCAATGCTTGTTTCATTTCAGTGCGGAAGCAGTTAGAAACCTTCTCACGGTAAGTGTCAACTCTATTGTGAACATATTCACTACAGTGCCAGCATGATCTTCCGTTTCATATAAGTCTGCTGATCATACCTTTTGATGTTAGTAAGAGTGGCAACAATGATATCACATTAGAGAAACACTTAATAGAAAATGTTCTTAAAAACTGCTTTTGTCTCCAAATTATTGCCTTCTCAGTATATAATTCTACTTTATACTCTTTACTGTTCTACTTTTATCTACAATGTTTGATCCCCACCCTTTGCAAAGGATTCTTTTAAGGAATTCTTTGAAGCATTACTTAATCTTGCTGTAGTTATTCTTGAACTATTCACTGGGGGGGGGAGATATATTGCTATCATTTCAGTAGGAAATTAGATTTATCTGCATTTGATATTAGGAAGTTTACCGTGGTTTCCTCATCCATGGTCTAGATCAGAATTTTATAATCTACAGCCCTAAACTAACTATTCTGGGAATAAATCCTATTCAATTCAGTGAAGCTTGTTTTTCTGAAAAGAAACCTATATAGAATTGCATATCAGGATCCCAACTCTCAGTTTCATTAGTCTTCAGCAGTACAGACAGTGAAAGAAAGTATTGTATTGCATTAACATTATTTAAAATTCATTGGTATTTGATAAAGAATGCCTTTGAAAACACATTGTGTATTGTTCTATGAGTGCACATCCAGATGCATATATTTGTGTGAGTGTCTCTCAAGAATCAGAAATACTCAGAATTATTCAATAAGACAACCAGAGCTGTAAAGATTATACCCACTTGTGCACACAAAAAGTTCCAATATTTTTCCTCCTCCAAAAGGAGCATTCAAGTTGGAAATGTCATTCAGATCTTGGAGAGAAAAATTCAGAATTAAGGTGAAAAGATACCCTTTTTTTTCCCTTTTCCATGAGTACCCATCTTCACAGCCCTGCTCCACTGAGAAGCTTTAGAGTGTGTAAGTGTGCAAATTACTTTTACTGCTCTTTCAAATCTATCTGTCATAAATATTTCCCCTGATTAAGTGAACATGTAGTACTTCTAGTGACATTGATTAAAATTGTAGTACTTCCTTCCTTAAAATGCTTAACAATCTTCTATATATGGGCTGATTCATCTGGTTATTTCAACATGAAGGATACTGGAGGAATCTGTATTATCCTGATAGTGGACTGTGTCTTTAGTCTGAAAGATTCAAATATTTAGTCTGGTAAGAAAACAATCAGATAATTTCATTTATTTATATCTTCAGTGCTTGTACTGCTTCAAAACATCAGTCTTTTAAAAGGGACATTGTGAGGGGGGGGCATCCATTCTTTTTAAGGTTTTAAAACCATGCCAGTAATTTTGTGGAAGATGAAACATTGGGTTACGGTTGTTTTGTAGTCAGGAAATATTTGCAGTGCCAAAAACAAAAGCAAAACACACAATGTACACAAAGCTGTAATAAAGTACCAAGAAACTAAATGATAAACTGTGTCAGAGTGAACCTAAAAAAAATTAGACATTAAATCTCTAGTGAAATTTGGCACATAAAAAAATGGAGGACGGGAAAGTTTATATAGTAACTGAGGTCCTCCAAGATGTCTCATATTAATGTTTGCAGTTGCAATTTCTGGAAAGGGGAATTAATAAGAGTAATAAAGAATGCCTCCTTTATTACAATTCTAGTCGTGTTCAATTCTAGATGATTTCATGGAAGTGTTCATGCAGTTTTCTTGGTAACAATTCAGAAAGGATTTGCTACTGCTATCTTCCTGGGTATTTTCTGACTTCCTAGTCTAGCCTGGAACCCTAAGATTTCCTTATATTTTCCAGTCCAAATTTTAAATAGTTCTGAATCCAAACAAGGATTTCCACCATTCTCTTTATAATTTATTCCACAAAATATTTTTTAGAATGTATCTTTTCTCTGTGCAGAAGATGGCTCTGATAGTTAAAAATAAATCTGAAATAATAAAGCAAAGAGGAAAGTATACTTTTCTCAATGCCCTATATATGGCTATCTCTAAATTGGATTGATTCTTCAAGCTTTTTTCCTTATTTCACTAATCCACAAAAGTAAAAAGAAAGGGGTGGAAGGAACAGTGGACTCACTTCTATAATTATTGTATTTCTGGATTTTCTATGCAGTGCTTGCCCTAAGATTTCTAGGAAAGCTACTTTATTCATGATATATTTTTATATAATAAATAATCTCTAAATACTTCAGAGTTCTTGGATCATTATCTAGAAAACATAGTGTTCTTGCATGTCATAATGGTTTACAAAATAAAGCTTTGTGGGGATGGAAAAAACTGTGTATTTAAAAGGATTGACAAGCTTATTAGTTTCATCATTCATCGAAACCCTCATCCTCTTCCTTGTTATTCACCTTTGTCCTGCAATACTCACAGATCCATTGAGACCAGCAAATAACAAGAAATAAGCTCAGCACTTCACTGGTTTATGTACTTTGGCCTTTGATTCAGTGCCACACTGGAATAAATTGACCAATATAATGAACTAGTATTTTATGAATAACAAGTCAGGTAAATGCTTTAAATTTGATTCCTGATTCTAAATAGTCTGCAGTATCTCTTCTACTTTTGTTTATTTTTCAACTCATTGTTGACTACTGGCAACTGCCTGGACTAGTCTCTCTGCAGTTTTCTTGGCAAGACTTTTCAGAAATTGCTTCCCAGGGCTGAGAGACATAAATTCATCCTGCTGGCTTTGTGCCTAATTTGGGACTGCAGCTCACTGTCTCCGAGGTTCTAGCTTAGTGCATTAACTACCAGACCAAACTGGTTATATCTCTTTTACAGCTCTCTGGATTTCAGATTTGAATTTAGCATAATACAGATTGTCCTGCAGAGCCAACTAGTCTAAAAATAATTGTGTATGGGGCATCCACAGGTTGTATATGTGGGTTTGTGTATCAAATAGTCATGATGGTAATCATGGTCACATATAGAAAGTATGGGAAACATTACTTGAATCTCAAGGATGGGAGGTGATTACAAACACATCTCAAATAGACATCCTTGCCCCCCTAATTCACATCAATATAAGAGAAAGAGAGGAGAGGAAGCACCCTCAGGCTTGCAAGATTAGGTTACTATAACCAATCTAAATAAAAAATATTTTAGTCATCCCTGGAGCATATTTCTTGGTGTAGTCTGCATCTTAGGGCTGACATCATGTGATCAAAACCCATGTCTTTGTTACAGGTATCACATAAAATAGGCATGATTTTGATCACACAACTATGCTCACCATCTTGATTTGTTTTTAACCTCCTTTCTGCAGCTCCCCCTGGTTTTATAAGTCACATTTCATCATTCCAGAATATAAAATACTGTATGTCCATTGTTCCTTGTTGTGAAGATTTGTGAATAATACTCTTCATTAATATACCACAGGAACCTTAAGATTTTCAAAGGAAGGATAGTCTGTTTTTAAATTGATGTTATTTTTAATAAATATTCTCCTAGATCTGCTGAAGATCATCAAAGGGGGAAAAACATCCCCTGATAATAATGAAGTGGCTTCTTATCTATTTATATCAGTGGTTATGATACTTAGAATGATGCTCTGGCCATGGAACTAGTCCCCTGTGTGTTTGCTTGCTCTTGAATATCATAAATTGCAGGTTGTCAACCATAATAATATCACAATGGAACAAATAATACCCCCAAGGAATTTGCTTTTGTATTCCTATTCCTTCCATGCAAAATCATGTTTGCACCACTTTGCAAGAATGAAACAGTATCAAAAAATTATGGGACAGCATGAAATGTGTGCCTAGTGACATCTCTTAAACTGTCCCAGATTTCAAACTGCTTTCCAGATTTACAGGTAGAATAATGGTCCCTGGAGTTCAGAAATTCAGTGTTAAACAGAAGATTCTAGCAGCAAAACTAATGAACTGTTTACTTCTTAAAATTTCACAGGATCTAACGTTGGGCAAGGCCATCAATAAGTCTGGGACCCTTAGCTTGCCATCTCCAAATAGATCTTAATAATAATAATAATAATAATAATAATAATAATAATAATAATAATAATAATAATAATAATAATAATAATAATAATAATAATAATAATAATAATAAAGTTGGAAGGGACCTTGGAGGTCATCGAGTCCAACCCCCTGCTCAGGCAGAAACCCTACACCATTTCGGACAAATGGCTGACCAGTCTCTTCTTAAAAACTTCTAGTGTTGGAGCATTCACTGCTTCTGGAGGCAGGTTGTTCCACTGGTTAATTGTTCTAACTGTCAGGAAGTTTCTCCTTAGTTCTAGGTTGCTTCTCTCTTTGGTTAGTTTCCATCTGTTGCTTCTTGTCCTGCCTTCAGGTGCTTTGGAGAATAGCTTGACTCCCTCTTCTTTGTGGCAGCCCCTGAGATATTGGAACACTGCTATCATGTCCCCCCTCGTCCTTCTCTTCATTAAACTAGACATACCCAATTCCAGCAACCATTCGTTATATGTTTTAGCCTCCAGTCCCCTAAACATCTTTGTTGCTCTGTGAGCCACTGCCAAGCAAAATATATAATATTGAGTTAAATGGACCAGAAGATGGTTCAGATTCCTACAGCATGTTGTCTAATCATTTCTAGGGTGCATAAAGAGCATTGTGTCTGTTTTGAGGCCTCAGTTCAGAGCTGCAGGAACAGCTTGATCAAATCAAGTCACTCTGGAGGTAGTCCAATTTGCAACTTATTATGATTATTTGTAGAGATGTCTCACCATTACTATTATCCTGACTATTGACTTCTCCCTTCTTCCATTTTGATGCCTGATTATATGCATGGATCTCTAGTTAATAGTATCTGAAAAAAAGCATAAGCATGGTGACCATGATAGGAAAAGAACAGCCAAAATCCACATTGCGCTATACACCAGGCTAACTCTCTAGCATTTCAAGCCAAAAAGGAAGAAAAATATGGCAGTTGACAAAAATGTGTTTTGCTATTTTTTTTGTTAAGAATTTGTATTGAAATGTATGAATGTCCTTGTAAATGGGATAAACTGTAAAGCCTAATTCATTCTTTAGTATAAGGTGTTTGGAGTTTTAAATATGACAATATGTGAGAAAACCAAAGCTGATAATTATTCTCCCTTGTTTTAGCTCATTTATTCATAGGATTAATATGTTGTTCTAATCCGCAAAGATTCTGAGAGATTACACTGCTCTTTTGCAGTAACAATACAAATGAACAATGTAGTTACAATTGCAATTACAAATCCTTTGCAATCTGAGGAACAAGCAAGCACCAAGGAAAAACCTATGATCAGGGCGCATTACCCGTAGCAGGATCACTCCTAGTGTTCCCTTAAAAATCCAAGTTTTAACATCTTTTCTAAAATTTAGCAACAGCGAAGTTACTCTGATCTCGGAAAGTACATTTTTCCAAAGGGGGGGGGAGCTTTAACCACAATTCTTAAAGAATGAGAATAATTCCCATTAAGACCCAAAATGGATCATACTGATTAGTAAACATGCATAAGATTGTACTACTGATTTCCAATAATTAGCAATATCAATATATCATATAAACTGCTTACACTTTCTATATATTCCTCTTGCATAATGAATATATATGTTGTTGCAAAAATTGCTTATTGCTCTAGCGTCTGCATGTAGAAATAGCAATAGCTATTATTAGTTTTATAGCCCTTTCTAAGTGGTTTACAGAGTCAGTTTATTGTCCCCAGCCATCTGGGTCATCATTTTACCGACTTAAGAAGGATGGAAGACTGAGAGTTCCATGGCACATGTATATAATGAGGACCCAAATTGTTGGGGGCAATATGCTCATTTTGTAAACCACTTAGAAAGGGCTGTAAAGCACTGCGAAGTGGTATATAAATCTAAGTGCTATTGCTATAAGGAATACAACTAAGGCAGTAGTGATGTGCATGGATAGTGGTTCCATGTACCGAGTAGCTCAAAAGAATACTACTTGTTTGTTAGATTTGTTTGCCACCTATCTCGGCTCAGGCAACCTGTTTCTTAGGACACTCTCTTTCCCCAGACTAGTGTTGTATCTTTTAATACCAAAGCACATGTGTTTTACATGTTCAAGCACTTGAACTTGTCTTTGTATACCCAAGGCTGCATGGTCTCCTTATACATGGATCTCTGAAAAGTATCTAATTAAATCCATGAGAATCTGGCAGTTCCTTGTCCTCTACATACTTCAAGAATTCTCAAAGCAACAAGAAGGGGCAGCATGTAACCCCCCCCTCTTCAAAAGTGGCTTCTCATATGAGCACCAAATAATATGTTTTACTCTTAACCATATTGAATTAATTGCCACGGTAAAATCCATATTTAAAATAGGATAAAGAAACAGGAAATTGAACTTTCTAGACAGTTAGCAGTGCTGTCCCCAATTATTGCCTTTTTGATAAAAAATATATTTCAAAGAGAAAATGAGCTAGACTCTTTATCTTTCTTTTTCCTTGTCATTCAAAACTATAACAATACTTTGTCAAGCTGTCTAACCACAAAGTAGGGAATCCTAATATCCTACAGATAATCATCCTCTGTTAATGAAAATCTAACTTAAAGGGCTCAAAAACATATATATGCAGAGATGTTTACACTATTTGGTCAAAAAAGTCACAATAGTACCACAACAGTGTGATTTAAACTGTGTGACATGAACAAAAAATGGGCAAAATTGTAATTGTACCATCATGGTACATACCACAAAATGTTAACTTTTGCCCTGGAAAGTAGAAGTGCAAATCCCCTCCCCCGACGAAAAAAATACTAGAAGACTGACATTGCAAAGAGTGGAGAAAAGTGGGTGGCATAGCTTGGCACATTTTTGTCATTGTAAAAAAATCACATATGTATGTTAGCATCCAATTTTTAAGTGGCTCATTTATATTCAAATATTAGTGAATTTGTGCATGCTTATAACAGAATTCCTTATGACATTATCAAGCTTATAAGTATAGGCAGAGTAGCATGGGGTTTAGATGGAGCATCAGACAATTTAAGAACTGCAGGATCCAATCTGATCAATTTAAGATCAATTTAAGAACTCTTCAGATCGAGGTCATGGAAGTGTAATCAAAATCTGTTTTTGTGTATTGATGCATAAAAAATGTATGGAGCTTAGATTATACACCATTGTAGGTGCAGTCTTGACTTCTTGGACCATATCCTGCAAATACCCCTGTCACACAGAATGCTCATCAGTGTTTCTTCCTCAAAAACTAGCAAGGTTACTAGAAAGATGCTGCAGGGTTGGAATGTCAGATTAATACTCTTCAATTTTTTAATTAATAATTTAGATGAGCAGATAGAATCAAAGCTGATCAGATAGACAGATAATATAAACTAGGTGAGGTACCTAATACTCTAGACCAGTGTTGCCAACCTTAGCATCTTTCAAATATGTGTACTTCAACTCCCAGAATTTTCCAGCCAGTTCCTGAGAAAGAAAGGAAAGGAAAATAATAGAACATAGTATTATGGAGAAATAGCAAGGTCTACTGGTCTCCCACAAGACCATATTCCAGCATATGTAAGGAGCCTGAGTAATGTCTGAATTGCAGGTATGGCTCAGGCACTATGCAGGCAGATATTTCTATATAAACGAAGTGTCTGGTGTCTTCTGCAGCCAAAACATTGCCAGGTCTCAGGATGAGGAGTGTTCTCACTGCAGCATCTGACAAGGAATAAGAACCTGGCAAACATCAGCCCCTGATCACTTTAACAATGAATGAGGGATGAACATCAGTTTGTACATCAAGAATCAGATGAGGATAGCACTGAAAGTTGGAAAAGTTAAATTTAGTGAATGCTGAGAAGGAGGGAGGCTGCATCATGTGGACCTGACCTTTAGAAATTATGAGGTGGATATCTTCATGTTGTAGTTAATAAGATATATGGCGTGTAGAGGTGTAAGTGGCCCACTGAAAGCTTTATTGACCAAAGATTTATTTAGCAACTTCAATCAATTAAACCATAAATCAGATTATATACAGAAAGTATTACTGCCCTACCTCACAATTTTTCGTGGCTTAAATAGGAAGACTGACTATAGCATACACAATCTTGTGCAGGCTAAACATGGAATAATCCCATGGTATTTCCTCATTAAAATTATGGCACTGTTTGAACAACATACTTAACTCAAATCTTATCTCCTTACTGGTGAGGCTGATGGAGCATAATTGCATTAATTGGATAACAAGCTGCCATGTGGGAGATGCAGAATACCTGCTCATATCCTATCAGGACCTTTCATGGTATTCAAAAATCTTGGCACCACGACAATACCAGCAAGTCTCGGTTGTATCTTTAGCTTCTTCCTTGATGGCTAGATGAAAAGCAGTCATGTGGACTGACATTACAGTGACTGGAAGGTGTGTTCTCTGTTGCCAGCCCTTGCCAGTGAATTCTGTAGTGAAGTAATATCTTTTTTCAGCATCTCTGTATTTCCATATATCTCTGTACCTTTTTCTTGAAGGACTGTCTGAGCTAGATTTGTAAACTGCCTCACAGTTGTCTGGATTTTATTCCTCATATGACAAAACTGCTTTTTGCTATTTTAAATTATTTGGTTCTAATTATTGTTTGTATTTTTACTCTGTCTTTTTTTGTTTGTTTGTTTTAATTGTTAGCCATCCAGTCACATATGTAAGATTGGCGGTTAGATCAATTTATTAAATAAAATAATAGTTAACATGGAAAGAGTAGTTTACAGTAAGACAGTCCCAGTTAAGTTAATACTTCTCCATGGCTGTCTGGGTTTGGTTTATTTTACATACTAGTCCAGAATTTGACACAATAACTTATTATATCATCCAACTAGACATGCATATAATGGCAGTGCTCCAAAACTTACAATGGCAGAATTTGTACTTCTTTCTGAACAAAAATACATTTTGGTTTTGGCTGAAATGTGAAGATAGCCAGTGTGTTTGTTTAACAAATTATGGCTAAAATAATCCGTGGTATAGCTTGATGATGAATCCATTCATAAGGAAGTCTTCTAAAATTTATGTCAAATTTTAAACTAATGAGTTCAACTGTAATTTTATGTGGTGGACTATTTGAATTTGGGCATAAGTAATGGATATTTTCTGAAATTTTGAGATATTAATATTATGCAATTTAACAATTAAATCACCAATTTTAGGGTTTTTATGTATTCTTATATCCAAGATAGGTGTGAGTTAGGCATTGATTTCAGACATATATCATATTTACTGAATTGTAAAAATTGAGGTATTTAAAACATGTCACATTATTTATACAAAGATTTCAACTTTTTTCTTCCAAAAGGATTCCTCAAAAAGTTAATTTCTTTACCTACTTTGAGATTTTGGTTTTAGTTAATTGGTTAATTTAAATTAATTTAATTAATTCAGTTAATTCTGGCAATGAAAAAAATTATATCCATGTGAAATTTCAATCATTTGGAAAAGTTCCATGCCAATCGGAAGTATGATGCCAGTATGGAAGCATTATATGTATTGCAAACTCAAATATCATACAATTATTATAGATAGTTTTTTATAAATCTTATAAATCTAAGAAAAGCCCTGCTGGACCTAACAAAATACCTGTCCAATTCAGTATTTTGTTTCCACTGTGGGCCAACTAGATATAGACGTCTATTTGAATAAAAGTAGCATCTTCCTGCTTGTGGTCTTCAGTAATAAATTCAGCAGCACAACACCTGCAATTCTGATAGTAGCGCATACTAATCCTAACCAGTAACCATAGTAGCATGGGACAAGTGCTTATCCTGATATCGTGAATTGAACCAAACTTTGGTAAATGAAGAAGTCTTTCTGGGAATAAACCCTCTGAATCCGATAGGGCTTAGTGCTGCATAGAAACATACAGGATTTCACTATCAGTCAATTTCCTTTATAATATATTTCCTCTGACCCCTCCATTGATTATTAACATTCCTCTTACAGACATAAGGATTATGTGGCTATTCTTAATAAATGACTTATCCCTCCATTTGTCTATTTTCTTTTTCCCTACAGAAAACGCCGTAAGCAGTTTACGCGATCCCAGCTGAAAAGAGCTTGCAGAATGCCGTGCACTTTAATTCTGAGGAAGGCAAAGGCCCTTATGACTCACAAAGAGACTCAAGAGAATTTGAGCAGTCATTCACAGATGAAGACACAACAATGAAACATCTTTTTTTGTGGTTATTTTTAAAAGCTCCACCATTCAACCCCCCCTCCCATAACCAAACATTTTTGGAAGCTGGGCAGAAGTCTGTTGTTTTCTGTGTCCTTGCATCCCTATGACGGCTTATTTTACTAAGGAAGAACACTCAGATTGCGGTCCTGTCCTAAATGCAAAAAGAACTTTGTGATGAAGCAAACAAGGATACTGAATGACTTACCTAAATGTCTCTTCAGTGCACTAATAATTGCAGTCTCTTTTCATGGATGAAGAAACAGAAAATGCCTTTTTTCAGGCAGATTTAAAAAAAAACCTACTGGTTACTGATGAACTTTCTTCTGCCAAGACTATCTCATAGTGACAATACATTTCATGTATTCAGAGAAGTGCTGCCTTTTGAAGGTCTGCATATATTGCACTAGCCCACCCTAACTTTGGAGCTATGTCTGTTGAAGCACAATTGCCAAATTGCATTGCCTAATCTTTATTTTAAGGTGCTGTCCTTGAGACATAGCAGTTTCATCAATGCAGAGAATCTAATCTATTACTGAAGTGGACAGGAAGAAAAGAAGCAAAGCTGTCTGAAAAATCAGCATATATGGTCTGAATTATATATCCAAACATCATCAGTAAAGATCTCTAAAAGTTATTTTTCTGTTATATCCTGAACAGGAGCAATGCTTCACCATGGTTTTTATGGATAGGAACTGCTAGGGCTGAGAGTTATTTCTTTAATGGAACTTTAACGCTGGGTCTATCATTATTTATAGAAACAGATGCATAATTTAGTGGTCCTCTTCAGTAGCTCAGATAAACAAGGTTCCCCCTTGATAGTTGATGGGGAAGTGGCTTTGAAAAATAAATTGTAATTGCCTAGGTTGGAGAAAAGCATACATTTCAACTAACTCTCTACCTAAAGCAAAACAGACCCTGCCTCCTCTCCCCTCCATCCACTATTTTTTTTCCACATGTAGCCTACAGAACTCCTTTTTGTAATTCTCCAGATCCATCTTTCATTTAGACTGCAGCTAAACACCAAGAACAATGTAATCTATCTTGAGTGGTACCCAATCACTCTAAAGCAATGGTGACAGCTTACAATTCACCATGATAGGCAGTTTGTTTGTTTTTTTTACACTGCTTGGGTTTCTATAACTGTCCTTCAACTCATTTTTTGATAGGAGATATTCTGGTCATGGACTATAGTCAATATGAGGCAACGTTAGATTCTGATCATGGATACAGCATGAGACAAAGTCTTCAGACTGCGGACAATAAAAACACACATTTTGGTCCCAAAATGCAGAGGTCCTCTTTGTTGAAGGGCAAAGCTGCAGATGTGAAACGATAATTGAGTTGTCTTAAACTTCTCATAATCCTGCTCTGCATTGAGATTTAGTGGTAACCCAACTTTGATACACAAATTTCCTGTATCTGAGTCTTTATGAAGAGCCTCTTTGCAATTTTTCTTTTCTTTTCATGAAGGACAATCAACTGTAATTCAGAAATCTCAGGAAGGTCATAGATTGCTCACCTTGCTTCTGTTTTGTTTTGCAGGCCAGCAATATTAACTAGTAACTACTTCTTACTTCTATTCCTGCCTCATAAGTATTTATCTAAAACTCTCCAACTTCCTCACCTTTTCCACGAATTACGTCTATTTCTGCCTCATAAGTATTCATCTAAAACTCTCCACCTTCCTCACCTTTTCCACAAGTTAATTAGCAAAGGGCCCAAGTGTGGCATTTTTAATAAGTTATGCCATAAGGAAAGCCCCTGAATGGGAAAAGCTCATTTCATTACTGTTGTAAGGCTTAAACCATAACAGTAATATTCTTGTTCACTTTTCCAGATGACATGTGCTAAATGGGATTTTATGTCCCTATTCCCTTCTCAAAATAAAACAAATGCATTGAAGCGAATCATGATACTCAGTGTGACAAACTTTATGATGGTGGTGATGGTTTGGCATTTATATACTTCCTTTATATACTTCCTTTAGCGAACTGTAAAAATCTTTCACATGTTCTGTGAAATAGATACCTATTTAGATAAATAGATACCTATTTATCTAGCCATATATGCAAAAAGGGAGTTAATGTTAGAATAGCCTGAGTGATAAATTTCATTGACTTCAATGGAAAATGCACAGAACCAGCCAGTAGGTTACAAATGTAGAAATTCCAAGTTCAGAACTTGCATCTTCCATGAATTAATTCAGTAAGCATAATCAAATAAGATTATCCCCATCATCCCCTATAGTATGTGGATCAAAATTCTCTCTTAGCTTGCACCCTTGGTGAAGGATTACTGAAATGTTATCGCTGAAGTGCTTTCATTACTATAAGAGTAATATCACCACCATCGTATTTGGAATAAAACCTGATTAAGCTTTCCCCTCCCTTCATAAAGCTTCCTGTATCTGGGCTATAATATTTATGTAGTGGACTACATGCATGGGAGCCTGGAACAAGCTCCAATGTCACATGGATATTTCTTTCATTATTCAAATTATGCAAATTACATATATCCTGTAACCTGTGTGATGATGTCATGACGCATATGATGACTTTTGTCCCCCCCTCCAATGTCCATATTTACCTGGGAATACCCTAGGAAACCACCTTGACTTCTGTTAAAGAATAGGAAGGTCTAAATGACGTTAAGAGAAATATTATTGTGTCTAGGTCCACTTAGTGAATGTAGATGTGATAAGATTTGAAATGACTTTTCAGTCTGAAAATTTCAAATGTAAGCAATTTTGGGGCATCACAAATATCAGCAAAGGCTAGTCCTACAATTTCCCTTTCCATTGCAACTAAAGACAGTGGTAGAAACCAGTTAAACATTAGATACCTGAGCATTCATGAAATCTGGGAGTTATAGTCCATCTTGTTTTTAACAAAGAGAAAAAATTCCACTATTGCTGTTACCAAGGTTATTTTACTTTCAAAGGTAATATATTAATGTCATCAAGCATATGCAGACTACTGATTGTGTAATATATTAATTTGAATCAGTGGCCCTCTGGAGACAGCAGGACCATTGGGAAAGCACCTGTAATATAGGTATAATTGTTCGTTTCTTTCTTTCTTTTAATCCACAGTAATGGTAATCGATGCCCTTTAAAAATGTTTTAGTTATAACAAGAAAAATAATACTTAAAACAAAGTTGAAAAATTTATGACTCTGCAATATTGCAGACAAGGACCAATATTAATCATCAACAGGAACAAAATGATTTTTAATGAATTGCCTGTCTTGGAGTGCACCAATTTTTTTGAATAAGCAGATCCCATTATGCTCTCTAAGATGCAAGAACTGAATGCCAACAAAACATTTTGTTGCAAACGCTTTTCATAATACCTTTTTTGCCACAAGGAAATACATCTTCCTATAGAATTAAATTGCAATTTTGGCTGCAATTAATTTCACGACACATTCCCAGATCATTTGTGTTAATATATTATTTTAAAATCTGAATAAAACAAAGTTTTTGCCTTTAGGCCAATGTCTACTATTCTTTCTATAGCACCCGACCCTCTGTGTTAAAAAGGCAATCCAGAGATTCCATATCTCTTCTAATAATATCATTCAGCTATTATGTATGTTCCAATCTATAAAGTGTTCTGTATCATTGCTAGATTTTATTTTGTTTAACAATTGTGCAGCAAATACTTAAAATAGATAAAGATGTTTATTTCTCAACCATCAAAATGATTATTTGGAGGAATTCACTGTAAAAATGTGAATATATTTTTATTGGGATTTTAAAGTCCTGAATGTGTTAAAACTTTTACCAGAAATGCAAACATTTAAGGAAGAGTTCCAGGTAATGTCTACTGAACATGTTGGACATACATTTCAAAAACCTGAGGGTTGAGCTGCTACAGGATCATTGCAACAAAAGGCTGACATGCTGAAAGAAACTGCATCTTCATCAAGTCTACTTCAATTCATTCACTTGAATGGAATATGGTGGGATTTACTTCTGAGTAAGCATGCATAAAATTGCGGCATTAGACTAATCAGGGCAAACTTTGCTGCTTTTCTATCTTCCAGATATGTAGGACAAAACAAGAATTGGGACCACAGTTTTTGAAGGTATCAGTTTAGGGAAAGCTGTTTCAAATCAACCATTAAGATCTATCTAGACTAAGAGATGAAACATAAAAGAAATCAGGGGCATGTCAACAGAGATTTATCCTGCTTAAATGCTCGTATATATAGCCTGAAATCTAAGAGCAAAGGCATTATTTTTAAACCCAATTTTCAATTTTGTAGCCTGGCAGCTTTTTAAAATATTGATTCTAAAATTACGTGTTTCATATTTAGAAAAAGAAAAGTAAAATTCCTGTGTGAAGAAAAACCTGAGATCTTGTCTTCTGATTTAATCTCAAAGCATTCCAGAAGAGAATGCCTTGCCTTCTTCATCAATAGTTAAAAGTCAAAGCTAGGACTCTGGAGAATTTGGTGGTGTTTATTTAGTATCTGCTAAAACAGATATTGCTGGGCATTTGTGTATATGTCTCTCTCTGTACAATAAAACTTCATTGATACTCAAATGTGTCACTTGCTATTTGCTAAGTTTTAGAAATGCAAAATAAGTCCGAACTTTCCCATAAAGTTATGCATCAATTTTCCCCATAAAGTCATGCATCACTAGTTGCTATAAGTGCTTGAGGAGATGGAAATATATTAAACAAATTATCATATAGATGGAAATCTATGGCCTAATATTAATGTCTTTTCCCTAATCACTGATGATCTAATGGGAACTGTTATAAGAACAGCACAATGTTGACTCTGTCAGCAACAGTCCAGTCGAAAGTACTATATGCATTTTTGTTTCTGAATGAGACAGCAGAGATCAGGGCAATTGATCTTTTACAATCAATTGTTGGTTTCCAAAGCTTTTCTACTTTCTGCCATGAGGATTTGGGATAGAACATCCTTTTCTAGTTCCCTGTGACTATCGGGACTTATAGTAACCATTTGAATCAGCCAGCATAGCATAGCCAAGTATAATTCAATAAATCAAAAGAAAGGTTGGATCAAAACTACAAGAAAAAAAGCTTCTTTTGCCTTTCCAGTTTTCTGCTTTGTTTTGAGTATTATATATATTGTACAGTACACATATTGTACATTGCTTAATCAATTCAGAGGCATCTATCGTTTTTCAATTTAACCTGAATAAAGGAACCCCTATAAATATTGTTTGGGATGCTGGAAAAGCCTATCTAAGGGGAATTTTAATTGCTATGAATAATGCACATAAACGTAACCAAATACAGAATAGACTAAACTTGGAAAAAGAAATTGGGATCAAAGAAAAATTATTATTGCAACGACCAACAGATATAAATTTAAAAACTTCTATTAAAATGCTTAAAGATCAATTTAACTTGTTAATTGCTGATCAGGTGGCCACCAACTTGAAGTATATTAAACATAATATATACGTAAGAGACAAAAAGCTAGACTTATATCCAAAATTTTGGTCAAGGATCGTGAGATTCACCAACAAGAAATGATTAAAAAGGCATTTACTGAATTTTACTCGCATCTATATTCCTCGGAGACTATAAATACTGAAGATATTGATAAATACCTACAATCTTCATCTATATATAAACTCACACTGGATCAACAGAAACTTATGAATGAAGAGATTACTACAGATGAAATCTTAAATGCAATTAAACAATTGAAAGCTGGGAAAGCCCCTGGCACAGGTGGCTTGACAGCAATTTATTATAAGTCATTGTCAGCTGTAATGCTACAACCCTTAAAAACTTTATTCAATAGAATTATGTTGGGAGAACAAATACCACAGTCTTGGACAAGAGCTTTTATATCCTTGATACCGAAGGATGATAAAGAAATTTTGGAATTTAAGGATTATAGACCTATTTCCTTATTGAATGTGGATTATAAAATTTTTGCAAAAATTTTGGCTAATAGACTGATGCAGATATTGCAACACTATATACATGATGATCAAACTGGCTTTATATCTGGAAGATATATGAAAAACAATATTCGACAAATCGTAAATCTATTGGAATATTTGGATAAGAATAATCAAATATCTTCGGCCTTTATCTTTCTTGATGCAGAGAAGGCCTTTGATAAATTGGAATGGCAGTTCTTACATAAAATGTTGGATTATATGAACTTTGGAGACCAATTCAAAACAGCTATAAAGGCGATTTATCAAAAACAGTGTGCTCAAATAATTATTAATGGAGATCTGACAGAGCTTATAGATATACAAAAGGGTACAAGACAAGGCTGTCCACTTTCTCCTTTATTATTTGTATTGTCACTGGAAATTTTGTTGTCCAGAATTAGAGAATTTTCAATGATTAAAGGCCTAAGGATTTCTGCTAAAGAATACAAACTTAAAGCTTTTGCGGACGACTTAGTTTTTACATTGTCTCAACCAATTGAATCATTGGAATCTTTGTTGCAAGAACTGTATCAATATGGCAAGGTGGCTGGATTTAGAATTAATGTTAACAAGACTAAAATTCTTACAAAGAATATGATGGCTAAAAATAAAAATCAACTTACGCAAATATCAGGATTTGAAGTGGTTAATAAAGTTAAATACTTGGGAATTTTTCTGTCTTCCTCTAATATGAAATTGTATCAGAACAACTATGAAAGACTATGGAAATCAGTACAAAAGGATTTATTAACGTGGAAAAAATTGCAGTTTTCCTTGCTGGGTCGTATTGCGGCCATCAAAATGAACATCTTACCTAAATTTCTTTTTTTATTTCAGATGCTACCTATTTTAAAAAATGAACTTAACTTGAAAGAATGGCAAAGAGACCTGAATCGCTTTATTTGGGAAGGCAAGAAAGCTAGGG
The DNA here is from genome assembly GCF_001527695.2 of Protobothrops mucrosquamatus. Taxonomy (NCBI): domain Eukaryota; kingdom Metazoa; phylum Chordata; class Lepidosauria; order Squamata; family Viperidae; genus Protobothrops; species Protobothrops mucrosquamatus. The sequence continues at coordinate 982,028 of NW_015386505.1, read as the reverse complement.
TTAGATTCAAGATTATTCAAGATATTAGAGAACGTGGAGGACTTAAAGCACCAAATTTAACACTTTATTATGATTCTTGTGCATTAACATGGATGATGGATTGGATTAACTTGTCTAACAAAAGAATATTGAATGTTGAAGGCTGGGACTTGTACTTTGGGTGGCATGCTTATCTCTTTATGCAGAAAAAGATTGATAAAACTTTTAGAAATCATATAATAAGGGCTGCTTTGTTAAGAGTTTGGCAGAAGTATTTTTTTAAGTTTGATGTTAAACTTCCAATTTGGGTGATACCA